>NW_022437145.1:222588-319182 GCF_009761245.1 Sapajus apella | reverse complement strand
AAAAAAAAAAAAAAAAGATGGAGACTAAACCTGAGCAAAGCAAAGGCAAGTCCAGAGAGAAGAAAAAGTAAAAAATCAGACCAAAGGAAGAATAACTAAGGGCTCCCTGACCCAAAGAAGAGACCTCTCAGTGGATATCTGAGGTCAGTGTTTAAATGGACAAAAGACTATCAGACATAGTCACTTGGGTGTCTGACTGTAAGCTCCTACTAGATTGTCAGCTACCTCAGGACAGAAAGGGACTGAATAATCTTTGTGTTCCTATCCTATAACATGGTATTTGGCAATCGTAGGTAAGCCCAGAAAATGCCTACTGAATATGTGTGCAAATACCAACTGCCTGGCCACAGAGGCCAGCAAATCTTGGCTGAGTTACTGCACTTTAATTCCACAAGCCTTAAATCCCAAAGTGGGCCAGGCACAGTGGCTCATGCCTATAATCCCAGCACTTTGGGAGGCTAAGACAGAGGATCACTTGAGCTCAAGAGTTCAAGACCAGCCTGGTAACATGGTGAAAACCCAACTTACAAAAAATACAAAAATCCCTTTCTCAAAAACAACAAAACAATAACACCAGCAACAACAACAAAACCCAAACAAACAAAAAAACCCAAAGTGCTTAATATCTTTATCAGCATCACTCACCAGCAGAGGCAGCTTTCACCATCAACTGGGCAAATTCAATGGCACCTCCGTTTCTGAAGACTAATTTAAAAGTAGCTTGTCCTTCCCAGCCACCTGGGGGAAGAAATGGCACACACTCACTAAAAAGCTGGTACAGATGACAACAGAAAGACTGCCACAAACACCAAGGAAAGCACTACCTGACAAAACAGGGCAGCTTTTGTTTGAATTTCAACATGAGCCAAATTTGAATCTTAAACATTCTAGAAGGTTTTGAGGAAAAAAGATACATGCTTCTGAAGGAATACTTACCATCCGGAGCTGCCCGAATACTTCCCTTAATGAAGTTTGCAGCGAATATTGGTTGTTCAACAGTGAGGTTCGTTATCAGATCAAATGGCATCATAAAAGACAACATGGGATTGTTGATGGAGTGCGAAGTTATGAAAATCACCTAAACAAGGAAAGAAACTTTGGAAAAGGAATGCAAAATTGGTCTATGGATTCAGACTTACAAGAGCAAGGTACATTCTGGCCTAATTGAGAAACATCATCATTTCTTCCATCACTCTTCAACATGGAAAATCCCAAAGTACAAACGTTTAAAAACACTTTGATTGGGATACCAAGGCGGGTGGATCATCTGAGGTCTGGAAGTTCAAGACTAGCCTAGCCAACAAAGTAAAACCCCATCTCTTTAAAAAAAAAAAAATACAGTATTTTTCTCACTTAAATTATTGCTGTCAGGTATGTAAAAAAAAAAAGAAAAAAAAAACACTTCGAAAGTCAGTATTTAACTTTTCTTCATTTTTAAGGAAAACAAATGTAGAGTTAATCAGCAGATTAAAGTAGAAACAGAAATTACCCGGTATGAAGTGAGAAACAATGTTCCTGTCTTTGTACCACTAAAGACATTGGAGCCTTCTGATTGCTGTGGGAAGGAGAGCTCCACATTTGGGGACTGCTTCAAGAGACTGTAGAAAAGGAGGAACAGCACACAATCCAGAACGTATATAAAATGACAAACATTAACTTCTTAACACAGTTTTTTTTCCAGAGTAAGCACTCAATAAACATTAGCTGCTGCTACTGCTATTACTACTACTGCTACTACTACTACTATTTTATTGAAATAAAAAGAAATATTCAAATGATCTTATTCTCTGACAATTTACTCTTTATCATTTGATTCTTTTTCTTGTTAAACCTACTCCTATTCTCAATGTATATTCATTCTTTTTTTTTTTTTGTCTGAGACAGAGTCTTGCTCTGTCACCCAGGCTGGAGTGTAGTGGCGTGATCTTGGCTCACTACAACCTCTGCCTCCTGGGTTCAATCAATTCTCTACCTCAGCCTCCCAAGTAGCTGGGATTACAGGCGCCTGTCACCATGCTTGGCAAATTTTTGTATTTTTAGTAGAGATGGGGTTTCACTATCTTGGCCAGGTTGGTCCTGAACTCCTGACCTCATGATCCACCCGCCTCAGCCTCCCAAAGTGCGGGGATTACAGGCATGAGCCACCCCGCCTGGCCTCATTAATTCTTAGACTTCTTTTTTTTTTTTTTTTGAGACGGAGTTTCGCTCTTGTTACCCAGGCTGGAGTGCAATGGCGCGATCTCGGCTCACCGCAACCTCCGCCTCCCGGGTTCAGGCAATTCTCCTGCCCCAGCCTCCTGAGTAGCTGGGATTACAGGCACACGCCACCATGCCCAGCTGATTTTTTGTATTTTTAGTAGAGACAGGGTTTCACCATGTTGACCAGGATGGTCTCGATCTCTTGACCTCGTAATCCACCCGCCTCGGCCTAATTCTTAGACTTCTTGTGTGGTAAGCATAAAGCACCATGCTAATAGCAATGGTTCTTTGACACTGGTAAAAAAGGTAAGGCGGCAGACTGCCCCAGCCCCCTCTGACATGTTGTTCCCTGAGCCTGTTGTGCTCTCTCCTTACTGTTAACCTGGAAAACTTGGACTCATCTTATTGTCACTCATCAAATCCTGCTGGGTTCCTGAAAAGTTGGACTCATCTTATTGTCATTCATCAAATCCTGCTGGGTTCCTTCCTTCCTTCTTCCTTTTTCTTTCTTCTCTCTCTCTTCTTCCTCCCTTCCTTTTTTCCTTCCTTCCTTCCCTCCCTCTTTCTCTCCCCCTTTCTCCCTCTCTTTCATCTTTCTTTTTTTTTTTTTGAGACAGGGTCTCGCTCTGTTGCCCAGGCTGGAGTACACTGGCATAATCTCAGCTCACTGTAACCTCCGCCTCCTGGGCTCAGGTGATCCTCACACTCAGCCTCCTGAGTAGCGGAGACCATAGGCAAGCACCACCATACTTGGCATTTTTTTTGTGTTTTCAGTAGATATGGGGTTTCACCATGTTGCCCAGGCTGGTCACAAACTCCTGGGCTCAAGAGATCTGCTTTAGCCTCCCAAAGTGGTAGGACTACAGGCATGAGCCACCACACCCAGCTCCCCAGCTCTTTCTTAATAAGAATATGTATAATATTTTATATATATGTGTGTATATATATAAGTCCAGTGTATACCTTAATGATTATTAGGGGCAATGTCTGCCTTCTTTGATACTCTAGCCCTAGCAAACAGTGGATATTCTAAGCAGTTATTAAATGAATGAAAACATGAATACAGATCATAATATAAACAATATATGATATACATAATATAAATGGTACCAAAATGTCATAGCAATTTAGTGGAAGAGATTAGTTTTGGTTGAAGAAATTAGGAATGACCTAATAGAAAGGGTGCAATTTGAGCTAATTAAGAGATAGGTAGTGTTCTGGCTGGGCATGGTGGCTCACATCTCTAACACCAGCACTTTGGGAGGCCAAGCCTAGCGGATCATTTAAGGTCAGGAATTTGAGACCAGCCTGACCAACATGGTGAAACCCCATACCTACTAAAATATAAAAATTATCCGAGCATGGTGATGCACGCCTGTAATCCCAGCTATTCGGGAGGCTGAGGTGGGAGGACTGCTTGAGCCATGGAACAGAGATTACAGTGAGCCACTGCACTCCACCTGGGCAACAGAGTAAGACCCTGTTTGAAAAAAGAGAGCAAGAGAGAGTGACAGAGATGGGTAGTGTTCAGTAGGCAGAGGTGAGGGTGGGGACAATCCAGATGGGGAGCAAACAGCATTAATGGAGGTACAGGAGCAGATATGGAAAGCAAACTGCATACTTGGGAGAAGCCTAGTGGTGTGGCTTCAACAAAACATAGCGTGGGAGTGAGGTTAGGAGGAACAGTGAAATAAAGTTGGAAAGCTATGCCAGAACTACAGCTTAAACATCATTTGGTAGGCAAGGGGAAATTGTGAGCTTCAGATTTCTCAACAGGGAAGTCACATGATCAAGAAGGTATTAGTTTAAGAATTACTAAAATAGTCCTGATGAAAGGTAAAAACTGGAACTAGGGCAGTAATGTACAGATTAAAAGGGAAGTGGTTTTTGTTTTTTTTTTTAAAGACTAGGAAAATACAGGACATTAGCTAAAAAAACAGTAGAGTAAGAACCTTTAAATGTCAGTCTAGACATAAAAGCAATAAATAAAGCAAAAGAAAACCTGTCAGAATCAACTTTTTCAGAACTCTAGAATCTAATCAAAAGGTTATAGTAACTAGGAGAATGCTTAAACAATTTATTTTTTTATTTTGCTTTTTTTAAAATTTCTTTTCTAACAGTGCATTTTTTTAAAAAGCCGAATGTGGTAAGTAAGCTTTATGGCTTTTTAACCTACCCTGGTATCATCCCCACTACTAGTCTGGCAGAAGCTTGAAGACAAAATCTATATTCCCACGATAGATACCAAGTACTAGAGGGAGCGGAACATACCTATTCTAAAAAATTGTAGTTTGTGGCTCATGCCTGTAATCTCAGCACTTTGGGAGGCTGAGGCAGAGGATCACGAGGTCAGGAGATCAAGACCATCCTGGCCAACATGGTGAAACTCCATCTCTACTAAAAATACAAAAATTAGCTGGGGGCCGGGCGCGGTGGCTCAAGCCTGTAATCCCAGCACTTTGGGAGGCCGAGGCGGGTGGATCACGAGGTCAAGAGATCGAGACCATCCTGGTCAACATCGTGAAACCCCGTCTCTACTAAAAATACAAAAAATCAGCTGGGCATGGTGGTGCGTGCCTGTAATCCCAGCTACTCAGGAGGCTGAGGCAGGGGAATTGCCTGAACCCAGGAGGCGGAGGTTGCGGTGAGCCGAGATCGTGCCATTGCACTCCAGCCTGGGTAACGAGAGCGAAACTCCGTCTCAAAAAAAAAAAAAAAAAAAAAAAAAAAATTAGCTGGGTGTGGTGGCATGTGCCTGTAATCACAGCTACACAGGAGGCTGAGGCATGAGAATTGCTTGAACCAGGGAGTCGGAGATTTCAGTGAGCCGAGATCACGCCACTGCACTCCAGCCTGGGCAACAGAGTGAGACTCTGTCTCGTAAAAAGAAAAAAATTGTAGTTTGTTTTGACTTGTCTGGTGGCTTCTTGAAGGACTGGCTCAAAGGGCACATGCTTAATTTGTATTTTTCCTGGGGCTGATGAGGCTACTGGAGGGCATTTGTCAAAAACATTTCCAAGCCAATGCATTAGTTGCTGCTAGCTAGAAGAAGGGATGACAGTTGGGGCAAAAAATAGACAAATTGTGAAGATACAGGAAAGGATGAGCAATGAGATGCTTTAAGGAATAAAGGCTTTGAAAAACTCACACATATTCCTGTGAAATGAGAAAGCTACACACATACACATCCAGGGCTGAATTTGTACTAAAAACAAAAAACAACACACACACACACACACACACACACACAGAAGAGGCACTAAGTTTTCACCTCTGACTGATAATTAGACAAACAAAAATAAAAATAAACAGACAAAAAAGGACAATTAGAAATGATACAAAATGGAGTAGGTGTGGTGGCTCACACCTGTAATCCCAACATTTTGGGAGGCTGAGGGCAGATCACCTGAGTCCAGGAGTTCAAGACTGGCCTGGCCAATGTGGTGAAATCCCATCTCTATTAAAAATACAAAATTACCAGGGCAAGGTGGTGGACACCTATAATCCCAGCTACTCGGGAAGCCGAGGCAGGAGAATTCCTCAAACCCAGGAGGCAGAGGTTGCAGTGAGCCAAGATCACACCACTGCACTCCAGCCTGGGCAACAGGGTGAGACTCCGTCTCAAAAAAAAAAAAAAGAAAAAAGAAAAAGAAAAGAAAGAAATGATGCAAAAAGAAGTGACAGTGAAGGCAGGGGTATAAACTGCCTGGCTGAGTGAGAAAGGCATGGTCATCCTCCTGATCTGCCCACCTCAGCCTCCCAAAGTGCTGAGATTACAGGCATGAGCCACCGTGCCCGGCTAATATCTTTCTTAGTGCCTCAAACTAAATCCTGTTCAGGCATTTTTTTTTTTTTTTTTTTTTGAGACAGAGTCTCGCTCTGCCATCAGGCGCCAGGCTGGAGTGCAGTGGTGCAATCTTGGCTCACTGTAGCCTCCGCCTCCCAGGTTCAAGCAATTCTCCTGCCTCAGCCTCCCGAGTAGCTGGGACTACAGGTGCACGTCACCATGCCCAGCTAATTTTTTTGTATTTTTAGTAGAGATGGGGTTTCCCCATGTTGGCCAGGATGGTCTTGATCTCTTGACCTCGTGATCCGCCCACCTTGGCCTCCCAAAGTGCTGGGATTACAGGCTTGAGCCACCGCAGGCATGTTTTAACAAGTTAGTATGAGTTAATTTTTGTGGAAAAAAATATGGAAACCATGCACAGTTTTTTCACAATCCATATTTTCCATAATCTTTTGGAGGACTCCTCATGAATCAATCTTCTCCCACTTGTTTTTTTTTAAGTTCCTCTTTTGCTTTCTTTTTTAAATTTTATTATGTGAGATGAGGTCTCACTATTTTGCTCAGTATGGTCTTGAACTCCCTCCTGGCTTCAAGTGATCCTCCCATCTCAGCCTCTCGAATAGGTAGGACTACAGGTGTGCACCACCATCTCAGGTTCTGCAAAGTCGTTTCTATCCAGGAAACCAGGGTCCTAATAAGTCCTTCTTTGGCAAGAAGAAATCAGAGAAACAGTCCTTTTCTTTTTGGAGGAACAGCTGGAGTAGGTACTTAATGCACAGTTCCTAAGATCAAATCCAAATCCAAGCTCTCTCACATGCACTTTAAGCAAATGACTTTTTTGTTTTTCTACCTGTGAAATGAGGGAAACAGTACTGATCTTCACTATAGATGGTAGACAGAGTAAGTTTTTTTGTTTTGTTTTGAGACAGTCTCACCATATTACCCAAGCTGAAGTGTAGTGTCACAATCTCAGCTCACTACAATCTCCCCTCTGCCTCCCGGGCTCAAGTAATTCTTGTGCCTCAGCCTCTCGAATTGCTGGGATTACAGACGTGCACCACATGTCCAGCTAATTTTTGCATTTTAAGTAGAGACGGGGGTTTCACCATGTTGGCCAGGCTGGTCTCAAACAACTGGTCTCATGTAATCCACTAGCCTTGGCCTCCCAAAGTGCTGGAATTACAGGTGTGAGCCACCATGCCTGGCCGACAGAGTGGTTTAAACTACAGTAAAAAGCTCTTGGAACTAAGAACAGTACTTGGCATATTTAAGTGTTCAATAAATTCTATTAAGTATTCAGGAGTACAAAATGGATCCCATAAAGATAATTCAAAGGACCACAAAAACAAGTGTTTGTGTTTTGTTGTTTAAAACATGCTTCCTTCCCTTTCTCCAACACACAAGCAGCAAAGCAGAGACACACCCATAGCCCAAGGAGAAGACACCCAAACACCAAATTAGAAATGGCTTCACAGCATGGAATGAGAGGTGCTCAAATGGCTCCTAGTAAGTGCCCACAGGGACAACCCTGTCAGCGTGGTGAGCAATCATCTCCCACAAAATTGAACAAAGCAGCAGAAGTACGTAGGAAGCAAGTGAGGACATAGAACCTCTAAGGCCCATGTAAATCTGTCAAGAAAACTTTCTGGTGGAAGGAAGGATAGAAGAAAGATCTGGACATCAGCATTTGGTAATGTCTACTTTAATCTTCCTGACAACTGCATTCAAACCGACCTGGGTGTGCTGGCCCCAAGCACATCATCTAGCTTGAGTTCCACTGCTGGGTGGGAAAAAAGGAAAGTAAGGGCAAGTCAGAGCCCAGAAAGCAGCACAATTCAGAACCGCGCAGCCGGGGAGACTGAGGATGACTGTGGGGTAACAAGGAAAGGGGCATGTGGGGTAGAGGTAAAGAAGGGAATGTAGTGGAGTCGCGGCCATAGTGGGCAAGTAAGCCTTGAAGGTGGAGAGAGGCACCTCTCTGACGACTGGGCCTGCTCCAGTAGAGTGCTCAGGAGCTAGCAGCAGGGGCCAGCAGCAACCACAAGGAGCTAAGCAACTGGTGCAAACCCCACACAGCTTCATGCAACCAAGAGTGCTTTATTCTGCCCAGGCTTCTATTCAGTCTCATCTTTTTATTTTTTTTTTTGAAACAGGATCTGGCTCTCACCCAGGCTGAAGTGCAGTGGTGCAATCTGGGCTCACTGCAGCCCAAACTCCTGGGTTCAAGCGATCCTCCTACCATAGCCTCCCAAGCAGCTGGGATTATAGGTGCACACCATCATGCCCCACTGATTTTCTACTTTTTGTAGAGATAGGGGTCTCACTATGTTGCCCAGGCTTGTCTCGAACTCCGAGTCCACCTCAGCTTCCCAAAGTGTTGGGATTAGAGGCATGAACCACCACACCTGGCCTCAATCTTTTCAATCTTTTGTTTTACAAAGCAGACATCTCCCTAGTTGGAGCAAGGAGAAAACGGGACTTCGGTATGTTCCGAGGGACAAGGAGAAGCCCACGACAGTTCGAGATCTTTCCAGAATGATCTGCACTCCACCTCCTCATCCCTCTTCCCAAAGCGCAACACCTAGTTCCTGGGAGTAGGGGGCGATGCACACCCAGTGCCTGCCCTCATCCGACAAAGTCATAGGGGACTCACGGGCAGCTGCACTGCCACCGAGGGTCCCCGGCTGCTCACAACCGCCAGTCAGATCCAGCCTTTCTTCGAACGAGACACGCATCTCTGGCCCCGCCCCCGGCCCCCGCCCGCCGCCCTGAGGAGACACGCGTCTAGCCCCCGCACCGTGAGGAGACACGCGTCTTGGCCCTGCGCCTGAAGAGAGGCATTCCCACCCCTGCCGCTCACACGCGAAGCCAAACGTTCCGGCCTCCACCATCTTTTTTTTTTTTTTTTTTTTTTTGAGACGGAGTTTCGCTCTTGTTACCCAGGCTGGAGTGCAATGGCGCGATCTCGGCTCACCGCAACCTCCGCCTCCTGGGTTCAGGCAATTCTCCTGCCTCAGCCTCCTGAGTACCTGGGATTACAGGCACGCGCCACCATGCCCAGCTAATTTTTTGTATTTTTAGTGGAGACGGGGTTTCACCATGTTGACCAAGGATGGTCTCGATCTCTTGACCTCGTGATCCACCCGCCTCGGCCTCCCAAAGTGCTGGGATTACAGGCATGGGCCTCCACCATTTTAAGACGCCGGAATACCCGTGAGGGGACGCGCACTCCCAACGGGGCGGAGCTAAGAGCGCCGCGCCCAAAAAAGGCGGCAAAGTCCCTGACACGCTGAGAACTTGTGAGTCGCCATGTCTATGCTCTCCGACGGCACGCCGTGCTTCCCCTCAGGCACCTTTCACCGTTAGGGATGAGGGCCCCGCGGCGGTTCTGGGTATGGTTCTGATTCACCGCCATCTTCCTTCGAGCCTCCTCCCGCCGCCCCGCAGATGGAAAGGGGCGGGGGGGACCTGCGCCGAGACGTGGGGCGGGGCTCTGAGAGGGAGGGCGGGGATTATGACGCAAGGAGGAGGAGGTGCGTGATCGCGTCACGTGATTAGGGCAGTGGCCGGAGGGCAGGGAGGAATCAGGGTGGAGGCACCAGCCGAGAAAGGGGCGGGGCCTGGGAATTGGTTCCGCCCCCGGAGCGCTAAAGGGTAATAGGAGAATGGCCTCCCGACCTCACCTGTCCTCTTAGCCCCCTGCCTGCGGGTTTGGACTGGGGTTGGTCCTGTCAAGAATGAAAATTAAAGGCAGCCGACCCGAGAACCCAAGCAAGGATTTCCCTGCGCCCTCCCCGCCCCGCCAGGAAGCCGCTGCCTTTTGCAGAAAGGGTCCAGAATAACTCCTTGCCTCCCTAGGAGCACAGAACTTTCTTCCACCGGCGGAGGCCCGGAGGCCCCTGAGGAGTCCCTGCCAGTTCCAAGATCGACAGCGCCTTTGTCTCTGGGTCATCGTTCATGCCTGCCCTGCCTGCTCCAGGGTGATCGTGGGAATGGAGCGGGACGTGTTGTACCAGAATTGCTTTGAGAACTAAAATGTTGTACATGTTCTTATTTACTTTAAACTTCACAAATACAGGCCAGGAGTGATGAATCACGCCTGTAATCTCAGGACTTTGGGAGGCCCAGGCGGGAGGGTCACTTGAACTCAGGGGTTCAAAACCAGCCTGGGCAACATGGTGAGCCTTATCTCCACCTTTTTTTTTTTTTTTTTTTTTTTTAAATTAACTGGGTGTGGTGGCTTACACCTGTAGTCCCAGCTACTCAGGAGGCTGAGGCGGGAGGACTGCTTGAGCCCCGGAGATGGAAGCTGCTGATGGCAGCCAGCAGTGATCCAACCACCGCACTCCAGGCTGGGCAGCAGAGCAAGACCCTATTAAAAAAAAATAAAAATAATAAAAATAGAGTTCAGTAGTATCAGAGGGTCTTCCAGACACAGCACCAGAGTTCTTCAAAGAGATCAAAAGGATCTTCAAAGAGATGTAAACCTCTTCTTGACTACTGTCTTTCATCAAATTTAAGACACTGTTAAGCATAAGATGCAACAGTTTTTTATGTACCACTGAGGGGGAAAAAAGTTGCCAAATAAACTGACATTCCATCAATTGTAAATGTATTTTGAGTTCAGAAAATTTGTTTCAAAATACAAGCCTTACTACAACAACCTTGGGCAAAGATTATTATGTTCTTGGGTTCTCCAGTTTGCATATATCTGTATGAAGGCTTTGAACAGAAGAGCTCTTAGGTTTCTTTCAGCTGTGACATTTTATGTTCACCAAACTGCTTTGTCACTCATATTTCATTTCTCTCCATCTCAGTGTCATGGTGCTACTCGTTTCTGCCCTCGTCATTTTACTTCAATCATTCCCACAGCCTCCTGCTTTGTCTTCATCCAACTCTGTCCCTACCAAACCACTTCCCACTATTCATCCATACCTTGCACTCATCCTCCAGAATGTTGAGGCGTCAAACATAATTCCCTACAGTTGTCACATTCAGAGAAATAATATACAGGTGAGTGTGTTATTTGTTGGCTACCATAAAAAGTGTGCACCTTAAGGAGAGGAAGAGTTGGCTTAAGTTGAAGAAAGATATAAGCTAAAGCCGGGTGTCATAGCTCCTTTGGGAGGCCGAGGCGGGTGAATCACAAGTTCAGGAGTTTGAAACAGCCTGGCCAACATGGGGAAAGCCCATCTCTACTAAAAATTCAAAAATTAGCTGGGTGTGGTAGCAGGCACCTGTAATCTCAGCTACTTGGGAGGCTGAGGCAGGAGCATCACTTGAACCCAGGAGATGGAAGTTGCAGTGAGCTGAGACCATGCCATTGCACTCCAGCCTGAGTGAGAGAGTGTAATTCCATGTCAAAAAAAAAAAAAAATACAAGCTAGTGCTTAAGTTTTAATCCTTATTCACTGTAAAATAAGCAGGTATATAGGTAAGATGGGTCCACTCCCTTTATATATATATTTTTTGAGACAGGGTCTTGTGTTGCAGGCTGGTCTTGAACTCCTGGGCTCAAGCGATGCTCCTGCCTTAGCCTCCCAAAGTGCTGAGATTACAGCCATGAGCCACCACACCCAGCCAGGTCCACTCCTTTCATAGACTTGGTCCTTACACATTCAGGAAAAAGGAGGGGGAAAGCCAGGAAGTTAACTGAATGAAAATAAGCATCATTTTCACTAGAGACAGGCTGTACTTTGCACAGCATCCCTCAAGGTCAGGTGTGATAGTTCCATCACTCATTTTGTTGTTGCTTTTTTTTTTTGAGACAGGGTCTTGCTCTGTTGCCCAGGCTGGAGCAAGTATTGTGATCTCAGCTCACTGCAACCCAACCTCCCATGCTCAAGCCATTCTCCCACCTCAACCTCCCATCCATTACTCATTTTGGATATAAAATGTTATAAAATAATGACTGAGGCCCAACCTCACAAAGTGTTTCCATCTCTTGTATCTGCGGCTACCTCTTACCAAGACAGTCTCACCCTCCATACATGGGTGAGATGATATAACAGCTGATTTGGTCAAAGAGGACAGTAAGACAAGCCAGGCAATTACTGTTCAAACAGCAGTGTTTAGTTGTACAACACATAAATCTAGCAACATTTACAGGACCAGTTTGAGTGTCTGTTTGCTTGTTTTCATTTGGGAAATTTAACTGTAATGTCACCGTAAGATTGGCTGGGACTGGTAACATTTAAGAAATGGGTCGTTCTTGCATCCCCTAGGCGTGGGCCTCTTGCCCCATCAGGACTTGGTTGTAGTTGAATGGCCCACAAGTCACCAGCCTTTGAGCAAGTTGTGTCCAGGTGGAGACAGGGAGGGGGTGGGCAAAGGGGACTTCTATAAAGACACAGTGTGTGGGGCAGTGGCAGTCAACATTCGAAAACATTCATGCATCTGATGGGGGGCTTTGCCCTCCCTTGGGTATTTTCCATTAGCCTATAGTGACCACCTGTGGCCAGGCTAATTCATTACTCACATTAATGAGGAAGGGGGTGGGGGTAGGACTAGGTAGGGTAGGTGGGAAGAGATCCCTCTTATTGCTGAATGGACAGAAGGGCGCTAGTTTTTCCTTAGAGTGTACATATTGTGGGTTTCTGGGGGTTTGTGTGTGTGTTTGGTTTTTGTTTGTTTGGACATAAGAAAGTCAACTCCAGCAATGTCTTCTTAGGAAAACCGTCTACGGCCATATCACCCTGAACGCGCCCGATCTCGTCTGATCTCGGAAGCTAAGCAGGGTCGGGCCTGGTTAGTACTTGGATGGGAGGAAAACCACTCTTTCTCAGTGGCTATGTTATGAGATGGGGAGGATGTACAACTGCACTCTGGGCCAGCCACAAGTGGTGATTTTTTAAAAAGTGATCCTAGCCCTTGCTCCTCAACATCTATGGTGACCCACCCTCATGAATTATTTTAAGCAATGAAGGAGACACCCTCGTCCCACATTGGGGCTCACACACCTGATCTCAATGAATCTGGCAAGCAGAAAAATTGCTTTCTTGACCCTTTAAGGAAGCCAAGAGTAGCTCATGCAGATGAATGAGTAGGGAGCAATGCCATTGCCCTTGGAGATGGTTACAAGTAGCTGGGGTGGGTCTGCAAGGACAGAAGGAGCTCTTGATGAGTTCTTTTGCCCTGCAGATGGCCTGGGACCGGCTGACACAGACGATGCGGTAGGGCAGTGCTGGCAGAACCCCACTCCACTGGGAGGAGAGGAGTGGTTTGGATAAGTGGAAGAAGCAACTGTCCTAGAGGCAGCTGGCCCCTCCTACCTACTGAGGGTTGAGAAGGACTGTGGTGGTGAGCTGGACAAGCACAGCACTAAAAAGGGCTTGGCCCTGCAGCAATAACAGCTGAGAGGAATGGAGGGAGAAGCAGCGCTTGAAATGGCCTTCATTCAGCAGTGGGGCAGGGGGTGGCTGGCACAGGTGGAAGGACAGTGCCCAGGAGGCCTTCTCCCTGCAGGGGGGGTTGAGAACTGTTGAGGGTGTGGAGACCAGCAGCTGGCAGCAAACATATAAAATACCTTCTCCATGGAGGCTGAGATCATGGTTCGGGGTGTCAGGCACCATTCCTACTCAGCCTCTCCGACACCCACCTCCCATACCCCTAGATCTTCCCCTGCTGGTCCAAGGTCTCCATACAGGACTGCTTCTCTGGCAGCCAAGGATCCCTGTTCTGTTGAAATGTAGTAACCTCTGGGCTGTAGCACTGCTGTTCTATCCTGACAGGAGCCTACCCTGTAACTTTGTAAGCAGGGGAGGATGAGGGCTGGGTTGGCAAATAAGCCTCCAGGAAAGACCGAGACCATAGGTTTGAGGTCACTTGTGACCTGATCACCACCCCCATTTCCCCTGGTCCATTGAATCTTGGGTCTTAAGTCTGTGTTTTTTTCCTAGCACCTGAGTGATAAAAGACTGGGATTGTAAGTGCTGGGATTCATAGAGGACCAGTGAAAAACCTCAGCTGAACCAGGAGATAGGACAGGAGGTTGTATGAGGTTATTGTAAACAGTTTCACTTGGTGTTTTCCCTTGCCTAAGGCTAAATTGTTTCCCCGGCCCCGAACTTCATCAATCTTACAGATTAAAGGAAAAGAGTAACTTACTTGTACAGCAAACAGGGGAAATATATGCATTAATAAATACAGGGCTTCAGGGAGAGACAAGAAAAGCCTAAGTGTATGAAAATGGGTATCACTGGGACTGCCTGCAGGAGTCAGGAGGAGAGGGAATTAGGGAAAAGCAGAGAAAGACATACATGTAATTAGCTTCAGCACAAAAGTGACAGGGAATAGAAAAGAAAGAGGTCAAGTATGTTTGAGGCAAATGGAACAACAGAGAAGCCTGCTTAAAAGGGAGAGAAGTCTGATGGAGAAAAGGGAGGTGTGGTCAAAAATCTGTCTCTGAAGCCAAATCACTAAGACAAATAATGTACATTGTTTCTGATACTTCTTTAGAATTAGTTATAGAACTTAATGTCCCCATAAAAGGTTGTCTCGCCTGACCAGCATGTGTGCTTCCTTTAACCGGACACTGGGAACTCCATCACTCACTGTGTTTCCCTCTTCACGTTGGCTGCCTGTGAGCTCAAGGCTTGTTCGGGTGTTTGACTACAGAAACTTTCTTTCCTCTTCCTTTCTTTGGCTTAGTTTCTCTGGCAATCTCAGTTTGTACTGTCCTGTACTTTTTTTTTTTTTTTTTTTTTTTTGAGACAGTCTCGCTCTGTTGCCCAGGCTGGAGTGCAGTGGCGCCATCTAGACTCACTGCAACCTCTGCCTCCAGAATTCAAGCAATTCTCTGCTTCGGCCTCCCGAGCAGCTGGGATTACAGGTGCACACCACCACGTCTAGCTAATTTTTGTATTTTTAGTAGAGATGGGGTTTCAGCATGTTGGTGAGGTTGGTCTCGAACTCCTGATCTCGTGATCCACCCGCCTCAGTCTCCCAAAGTGCTGGGATTACAGGCGAGAGCCACCGCACCCAGCCTGTCCTGTACTTTTGTGATTTTATTTGAAAGTAGCCTAAAGTCATTTCTGGAAGTAGACTGGGCATAAATTCTAAATATAGGAATGAACCTAAAGTAGATTCATCTAAAAGGAAGTGAAAGATGTCAGAGATGGGCAGGAGAGAGGGAGAGAAAGAAATGTATGAGGAAAGGAGGGAAAGGGAGAAAGAAGACAAAGCAGGAAGCAGAGACAGGCACTGGCCTGGGAGTGGAGGCCAGGTGAGTGGACAGCAGCAGTAGGCTCTGGTGACAGGTGGTGGCTTTGGGACAGTGAACACAACACAGACTGAAGGGTGGAGCTCCACTCGTAGGCACTGATTCTTTCTGTAAGAACCCAGCTCTGGCCTACTTCTCTGCCCTCTCGTGACCTTCCTTTTCCCAGGAAGCCCCATCCTAACCCCAGACCACCCCCAACTTACAGAGAGGGTTGTCCTGAACTCCCTGCCCCCTGCCCAGGTCTAGCTCCGCTGCCATCTGTCCTTGGAGAATCTCTATAGTCCCAGTTTGTGTGCAGGTTCTGAGAGAAGAGTTGCCTGTGGCTCACCTGCTCCCAATACTTTTAAATGAAACCTCCCCCACATCTCCTGAGTGAGGCACAGGGCTTTGTTTTGGGATACAAGAAAAAGGTGACAGATAATGGACAGGCATGGAGGAACCAAACTTACAAGGGACTCTCCAGGGAGGGCAGTGAAAATACCTCACCCCTGCATGCACACACACAGGCTCTCTTGTTCACACACACACACACACACAGACACACACACACACACACACACACACACACAACATAGACAAGATGCTCCACAAATACCAGAGAGGCCTGTGGGACAGAGTTGAGAGGAAGAAGGTGGTTGGTGGTGGTATTTGGGATGTGTGTATGTGAAGTGGGTATGTATGATGACACAGAGAAGGGGTCATCATGGGTTACTGTCGTGGCTTTCCTCTGTGTCCACGCTCACCGGAGGGAGGCCTCCATTGTCATTGAGCCGCTTGGCCCTGTAAGTCTCATAATGGATGTTGTGTGTCACTTCCTTGAGGTCCTGGAGGTGGGTCCTAGAGGACACAGGGTGAGAAAAAAAAGGATGAATTAGGGGCAGGAAAAGGAGGTGGTGATGTACATCACTTCAAGGGACTGGACCAAACGACTGGGACCCACTCCCAGGAGCTAAGGATGCTTCTACAGCCCCTTCTGGTTTGCAACAGGAGCTGGAACTGACGCAGAAAGCTCTGTCATAGAGACCTGGAGACACAGGAGGTGAATCTGAACAGACAGACCCTGACCCCAAATAATTCAGCCTGCTATCTGGACAGGGGGAGGGGAGACATCTTACCTGATGACAAAGTCTCGAAGCAGGGCAAACTCACAGTGGTTGAGGTTTTCCACTATGAACAAAACAAAACAAAGCAAAACAGGTAGTCAGTTCATTAATGCAGCAACACCCAGGAGGCGAACTTCTGTTCGGGTCACGGAGGCATTTAGGAGAAAGCTATGGGATGGGTTCTTCTGTAACCCTTCCAGAGGTTTGCTCACTTGGGTGCACTGGATTTGATTCATTGATCAAATGTTTATTAAGCAGCTACAATGGGTACAACACTCTTCTAGATGCTGTGGAACAACACCTAAGAGGGACTATTATTTTTACCATTTTACAGAAGAGAAAACTAACACGGAGTCTAAGAAACTGGCCAAGGCCTAAGATACATTTCACATTCTTAAGAAGCTTATAATCCAATTGGAAGTAACACAGAGAAAATGACAATTGAGCCATTTTATTTTATTATTTTTATTTTATTTTGAGATGGAGTCTCACTCTTGTTGCGCAGGCTGGAGTGCAATGGCATGATCTTGGTTCATTGCAACCTCTGCCTCCCAGGTTCAAGCAATTCTCCTGCCTCAGCCTCCTGAGTAGCTGAGAGTACAGGCAATGTGCCACCATAGCCGGCTAATTTTGTATTTTTATTTTAATAGAGACAGGGTTTCTCCATGTTGGTCAGGCTGGTCTCAAACTCCCAACCTCAGGTGATCCACCCTCCTCAGCTTCCCAAAGTGCTGGGATTACCGGCATGAGCCACTGTGCCTGGCCCAATTGAGCCATTTTAAAAAGGTCATGCACTACATAATAAATCCAATTCAACATATATTGAATACCTAGTATCTGCAAATCACTGGCCAAGCAGGTTGGAACAGAATGACGATAAAGACATGGGGCTGGGCACGAGAGCTCATGCCTATAATCCCAGCACTTTGGGAGGCCAAGGTGGGAGGATTACTTGAACCCAGGAGTTCAAGATCAGTCTGGGTAATATAGTGAGACCCTACCTATATTAAAAATAAAAATAAAAATAAAATTGCCAGGTGCAGTGGCTCATGCCTGTAATCCCAGCACTTTGGGAGGCTGAGGCAGGCAGATCACCTGAGGTCAGGAGTTCAGACCAGCCTGACCAACATGTCAAAACTCCGTCTCTACAAAAATATTTATTAGCTGAGCATAGTGTGCGCCTGTGGTCCCAGCTACTCAGGAGGCTGAGGCAGGGAGAATCACTTGAACCCGGGAGGCAGAGGTTGCTGTGAGCCGAGATTGTGCCACTGCACTCCAGCCTGGGCGACAGAGTGAGACTCCGTCTCAAAAAAAAAAAAATCTGAGTCTGAAATCAAGTTTCGCCACTAACAAGTTATGTGACTTTGGGCAAGGCTTTTAACCTGAGCTCTGGTGCTTGGTGCCTTATATTCTGAGAACAGGAGCATGCGCCCTCCTTCCTTCATAGGGTTATCATATTGAACGAAATCATTAAAGTGATTCCTTGACCACTTTTAGAGCCATCAACACCCGCCCAAGGTCACATCCATTCATAATAAAATGGAAATGGCAACACCTGAACAACCCTCCAGCAGTTTGTCAGATCACATCTTCCTTCCTATGAAAACTTTCTCCAGGTTTTCCAGGTCTTACTAAACTCTCCATGTTCTGAACTCCTTTGATGCACCAAGTCAGTGCACCCAGTCAGGTGCTACATTGGTCTCTCGTTATTCCTGCCGGGCAGAATCTGGCTGGCATTCATTTCATATGTTCTGAGACAGTGCCTTGATCTATAGATGCTTAATAAATGGTGACTGGATAACTGATCAGCAACGAGTTCTTCAAGAAGATGCAATGAATTACCTTCGATGATCCCCCATGGAGTTTTTCGGCCAAGGACCCTCTTGCCATTCACTTGGTACTCCTTGTCACTTCCCACCACAGCAAACGGCATGCTCTCCTGCTGTACGGGACAGAAACACAAACCAGACAATGTGCACCATCATTCTCCAACAATCTGGGCATCCAGGAGCAGGACGACATATGGTCCTGTGGCCTTGAACCACACTCTTCTGATGCTCATTCAGAGATACCGCTGATGGCAAGGGCAAGGCTCAGCCGATTGAAAAGAGCACCACACTCAGAATCAGGAGCCCTGGGTTGAATCCCGATTGTACTACTACCCGGCTGGTTAACCTCGGGAATCAGCTCTCCTTTAGCTGCAGAGTGCTGCATCCATTTTTTTTTTTTTTTTTTTTTTTTTGAGATGGAGTTTTGCTCTTGTTGCCTAGGCTGGTGTACAGTGGGACAATTTCAGCTGGCTGCAACCTCTGCCTCACGTGATTCTCCTGCCTCAGCCTCCCAAGTAGCTGGGACTATAGGCATGCACCACCACACCCTACTAATTTTTATATTTTTATAAAACAGAGAGTATATTTTTACAAAGTAGAGACAGGGTTTCGCCATGTTGGTCAGGCTGGTCTGGAACTCCTGACCTCAGTTGATCCACCTGCCTCAGCCTCCCAAAGTGCTGGGATTACAGGTGTGACCCACTGTGCCTGGCTTTTATTTTTAAATGGAGTTTCCACTCTTGTCAACCAGGCTGGAGTTCTTAGCTCACTGCAACCTCCACCTCCCTGCAACCTCCACCTCCTGGGTTCATGCAATTCTCCTGCCTCAGCCTCTCAAGTAGCTGGGATTACAGGCACCCACCACTGTGCTCAGATAATTTTCATATTTTTAGTAGAGATGGGGTTTCACCATGTTGGTCAGGCTGGTCTCAAACTCCTGACCTCAGGTGATCTACCTGCCTCAGCCTCCCAAAGTGCTAGGATTATAGGCATGAGCCAATGCAGCCAGCCACTTCATACTTTTCATAGTGCTTTACCATACGCTTATTGATTTTGAACAACTCTGATCTAGCAAGGACAGACAGAATGCCTCTTAAACAAGTCCACCAAAGCAGACTCACTGACGTTTCACACCGTCTCTGTGAAACCTACTACTACAGATGCCCAGGCCCTCGGAATCTCAGAGCTCTAGGCTACTTCCTGGTGTACAAAGGCCAGCCCTGCTCCACCAGGTGGGTTGTTTGTTCATCAAGAGCCAGCTGTTTGTTCCCAAATCTATTTGCCTGATGTGTACTTGCTATTGTGATTAGATAAACTGAAGCCGTATGCCTAAAGAGAGTTGCTTCTCTGAAATTTAAGCTGAATGTTTCAGAAAGACTTGATAAAGGTGAGTTGCTTTGGCATTAAAGGTGGGCTTATCCTCAAAGAAGAGGCCTTGGCACTTCAGGAAAAGAATGTTTAATGAATGTGATGAATATGTTTTGTTTTGCTTTGGGCAGGTGACTTATTATACATACCTTGGCGGATTCTGAGTTCCATGCCCACCGTCCTGCTTATATATGTTTTAAGTTATTTTAACTTAGTAACTTCTTAAAATATTTTTAAACATTTAAGATTTGTGACCAGGTACAGTGGCTCACGCCTGTAATCCCAACACTTTGGGAGGCCAAGGAAGGCTGATCACCTGAGGTCAGAAGTTGGAGACCAGACTGACCAATATGGAGAAACCCATCTCTACTAAAAAAAAAAAAAAAAAAAAAAAAAAAAAAAAATTAGCTGAGTGTGGTGGTATGTGCTTGTAATCCCAGCTACTTGGGAGGCTGAGGCAGGAGAATCACTTGAACCCAGGAGGCGGAGGCTACAGTGAGCTGAGATCGCATTATTGTACTCCAGCCTGGGCAGCAAGAGCGAAACTCTGTCTCAAAAAAAAAAAAAAAAAAAAGACTTGTCAACATCATTTTAGAAAATGATTTCCTCGCCTCAGAGAACTTTTTCAGTTAATTGACCAACTACTGGTCTCAGCTACTTTGGATAAGGAACTTCTACTAGTTTATCCACTCAATGGAGGAGGAGACTCAAGACCAAAACAGTGAATAATGTATCTCAGGGGAGACAGCAAAGACCAGCCTAGTTCCCAGCTTCTGATGTAGAATCACAGAACTGTAGGAATTTAGAATTGAGAGGGACCTTGGAAATTATGCAGAATGATAGATTCCAAGCCAGGTTCATGGAGCATTAAGGTTTCCAGCAGGTACCCTACAGGCTGCTGAGGAGGCAGGGCTCTGTGCCTGTCACTTAGCCAAAGCAGCTCTGATTTTATGTTTTATATATTGGAATTCTGATCTTTATTCTTTCTTTTTTTTTTAAAGATAGAGTCTTGCAGGCCGGGCGCGATGGCTCAAGCCTGTAATCCCAGCACTTTGGGAGGCCGAGGAGGGTGGATCACGAGGTCAAGAGATCGAGACCATCCTGGTCAACATGGTGAAACCCTGTCTCTACTAAAAATACAAAAAATGAGCTGGGCATTGTGGTGCGTGCCTGTAATCCCAGCTACTCAGGAGGCTGAGGCAGGAGAATTGCCTGAACCCAGGAGGCGGAGGTTGCGGCGAGCCGAGATCGTGCCATTGCACTCCAGCCTGGGTAACAAGAGTGAAACTCCGTCTCAAAAAAAAAAAAAAAAAAGATAGAGTCTTGCTCAGCTGGGTGTGGTGGCTCACACCTGTAATCCCAGCACTTTGGGAGCCAAGGCAGGCAGATCACAAAGTCAGGAGTTCGAGAGTAGCCTGGCCAACATGGTGAAGCCCTGTCTCTACTAAAAAAATACAAAAATTAGCACAGTGGCATGCACCTGTAATCCCAGCTACTAGGGAGGTTGAGGCAGGAGAATGGCTTGAACCTGTGAGGCGGAGGTTGAAGTGAGCTGAGATCACACCACTGCACTTCAGCCTGGGTGACAGAGCCAGACTCAGTCTCAAAAAAAAAAAAGAGATAAGGTCTTGCTCTGTCACCCAGGCTGGAGTGCAGTGGCATGATCATGGCTCACTACACCCTCAACCTCTGGGGCTCCTGCGATCCTCCCACCTCAGCCTCCTGAATAGCTGGGACTACAGGCACCTGCCATCACAACTGGCTAATTTTTGAAGTTTTTGTAGAGTCAAGTTTTTGCCATGTTGCCCAGGCTGGTCTTGAACTCCTGGGCTCAAGCGATTCTCCCACCTAAGCCTCCCAAAGTACTGGGATTACTGGCATGAGCCACCACACCCATCCAATTTTTTTTTTTAAGTTCTTTTTTGGGGGAAAAAAGCCTATAAGCCACTCACTTAGTCTAACCCCTGCATTATATAGAGAAGAAACTGAGGCAGGGTCTAAGCATAGATTCTCCTGAACCCCAGCACGACGCTCTTCCTGCCCACTGCCCCTCCCATCACCCCACAAACTGTTTCTGCCAGACCTTGTGAGGGAAAAGGGGGCTTTTGTGCGGTCTGGGGATGGAAGGCTTTCTGGGTACAGAGAGCCCTTCTGTGGGTTCACAGTCCAGGGCCAGAGTCCTCCCCCACCCCGCATGTCACTTCTGGTCTGTGTCAAGCAAGGTGGGGGAGAGTACAGAAAGGGAAAAGACAGAGGATGCGCATGATACACATCCCAGAGGTCGAAGGGGGCATCGGTGGAGGAGCAGTGCCTCAGGCACCCACCCTGATTTTGTCATTCTCCGTCTTATCCTCCAAATCCTCATCAAATTCCTTCTGTGGGTAGAATTCAATGCCATTTACTTCAAGCTCCTTGCGAACCTGGAGGCAGGGAGAAGAAGCAAGGTAGCCAAGTGTCAGGATAATGGAAAACAGGGGTGTGTGCACCTCTGTGTGTGAGCTGAGGTCAGAGAGCCGAATCCAGCCTTGGATAATCCGGTCATCTCTGAACTCTGAGACCCTGAGCAGCAGTAAGATTGTGAATAAATGCAAGCACCAGTGACACAATTACAGCTTAGCCTGAGAGGAGGAAGAGGCCAAGGAGGTGCAACTTCAGGTCCCAGGTGCCTCGCAACCAGCTTGCTCATCTCGAGTCCACAAGACTGGGATTTGCACAAGCAGCCCAGCTGAGCCCACTGGGGAGTGCTCAGACCCCTGCATGTTATATTCCTGATTGCAAGGAAGAAAGGTGAGGCTCCCCCTACTCCAAGACTCTGTTTGCCCTCTTTCAAGGTTGACTTAAGTCTTGCCTTCTCCAGGAAACCATCCAGGACCTCTTCATTTCGTTGTTCTATTTGATTGTAAGTTTCTTTTTTTTTTGTTTGTTTTTTGAGATGGAGTCTCCCTCTATCCCCCAGGCTGGAGTGCAGTGGTGCGATCTCAGCCCACTGAGATCGCACCACAACTTCCACCTCCTGGGTTCCAGCAATTCTCCTGCCTCGGCATCCCAAGTAGCTGAAATTACAGGCGCCCACCACCACACCCAGCTAATTTTTTGTGTTTTAGTAGAGATGGAGTTTCACCATGTTGGCCAGGCTGGTCTCGAATTCCTGACCTCAGGTGATCCACCCGCCTCAGCCTCCCAAAGTGCTGGGATTACATGTGTGAGCCACCGAGCCCAGCAGGTTGTAAATTTGTTAAAGATAGCAATTGTCTTTTCATTTCTCTCAAATCCCACCTCCTCAACCTCATATATCCAGCACAGGGCTGAGCTTATAGAAGATGCCAGTGAGGACTAGTGGCCAGTTGACTCACTAATTAGTCTAGTCCTTCAAGTAGGGTAACACTTGAGGAGTGATTTCTCATGTTCACAGTGATACATGCATTCAGTGGTCTTCACAGGTACGTTTGGAGGGCAGGAGGAAGGCACTCAGAGCTGCACCATCTATTCTTCAACAAAGTCCCCGGATACCACCAACCTCAGCCTCTTGAATGGTTAAGTGGGGGCTGGGGTAGAGAACGGGGAGGGTTGACAGTAAGGGTGAAGGCAGAATGATGAGGGCTAGGAGGTGGACTGAACCCAGAAGAGAGAAAGGAAGGGATGGGGGCAGGAAAAGAAGACAGGGGGCCTTCTCACCCTTTGCTTGAATTCAGACTTCTCCTCCAGGGTCATGGTGTCAGCCTTAGCAATGACAGGAATGATGTTCACAACCTTGCTGAGGTGTTTCATGAATTCAAGATCCAGAGGTCGCAAGCTTGGGCCCAGAAAAAGCAGGATTGTCAGAACCACCTTGTCCTCCCCAACTCGCCCACCACCACCACTCCAGGGCACCCTCGGGAGAAGAGGACTGGGCTGGGCATCTGGCTGAGGCCAAGAGGCTGCTCTCTGCTCTCCCATACAGCCCCACTGCCTTGCTGTCTGCAGAGCCGCCTCAGCACCTGCCTTTTTCTTCTCCAGTTCCCATGCAGACCCTGCCTCTCTTTAAGCCCCTCAAACCACCCCTTCATGACATCTTTTCTGACGTAGGGATTTCTTTCTCCTGGGAGTATCTGTGGACTGTTGTCTCTACTCATATGTCCTTGCACATGTGTGTCTTTTTTCCTTTTTTGTCTCAAAAAAAACAACAACAAAATGACATTTGTCTGTGCATGTGTGCGTGTGTGTGTGTGTGTGTGTTTTCTTTTGAGACACAGTCTTGCTTTGTCACCCAGGCTGGAGTGCCGTGGTATGATCATTGGCTCACTGCTGTCTCAACCTCCAGGACTCAAGCGATCCTCCCACCTCAGCCTCCAGAGGAGCTCAGACTACAGGCACACACCACCATGTCTGGCTAATTTTTTAATTTTTGTAGAGACAGTCTTGCCACGTTGCCTAGGCTAGGCTTGAACTCCTGGGCTCAAGCGATCTTTCTGCCTTGGCTTCTCAAAGTGCTGGGATTACAGGCAAGAGCCGCCGCACCCAGTGTGTACGTCTTGTTCTGCCTGTCGGACAGTACTTCTTGATGGGTCTCCTCCCAGCCCCCAGAGTTAGTCCTGAATGGTCAAGTTGGGGCCCTTGCCCTCCCTACAGTCTGACAGGCTATGCCCCCATCCTGCCTCAGGCTCTGAGACCCCAACTTGGCTCATTTTGCAATCTGGGGGACTCATTAAGTCAGGCTATGTGATGGTTCATTCTGACCGAGGGTTGAAGCCTCAGGAGGGATAAAGCCAGCCTCCCGTTGAGTTCCTGGGCCTGGTCCAGAAGTCTTGTTTCATCTCTCTCCTACCCCCACCACCACTGCCTGCTTCCTACAAAATTTGGGGCCTACCTTGCTTGTGCCATCCTCTGAAGAACTTAACCCTGGGCTGAGTAATGTTATGAGGCCCCCTCCCCCCATCTCTGTAGGAAGGTTGCTGGCTTACCCCCTGCGATGTTCATTCTCTGCCTGTTTGCAGCACTTCCTTCATGGGGCCTACCTGTCACTTACAATCAGAGTTCTCAGCACACTTGTGTGTGTCTTATTCTGACTATCAGACAGTACTTCATGACAACGGTTGGCCTTTATCTCTGGACACACAATGCCTCACTCCAGGCTGGCACCTTCCAAATGCCTACAGCTGGGTCCCATACCCCTGGAAACACCAGCCCCAATCCAGGAGCCCTGCCGTGCCCTATTTCACCCTTCTTGCTGCTCCCCCCAACTCCAGTCCAAAGCAGGTATTTGGTGAATAAATGATGTGCCTTCTTCTCACATATACCAACTCCTCTCTCTGGTACAGTCGTGCCTTGCTGCTGGGACACCAGTGGGCAGATATTGGTGGCTGATGGCTGATGTTGGACAGCGTGTGTGTGTGTGTGTGTGTGTGTGTGCGCGCGCGCGCGTGTGCGTGCGCTTCTCCTAGCAAGAAAGTCAGACCTCCTCATGGAAAGTCTGAGGAACCCCAAGGTCACAGGCCACAACAATATTCCAGCCCACCTGGCCCTCCCTAGCTGAGTCAAGGTATGGATCATCCAATCCAGAATGGGCACAGATGATGCAAACCAGACCAGGCCTGGCAATAGGGGTGGGGTTGGTACATACGAGTGTCCTGTGGGGGAGATGAAGTAAAGGCAGCAGTGGACACGAGTGTCAGGGATGCGTTTCTTCCTGGCGATATTCACCTCCTCCTTCAGGAACTTCTCATACTGCTCATTGATGTACTTCTCAATGGGCTCCCAGCTGAGGGTGGGAAAAAGTAGACGGATGTGTCAGAAGAACAAGACTAGGGCTCAGCGTAGGCATGGTCCAGTAGCAATCTCCTTCCATCCATCTCATTCCCTGGTGGGCCTAGGATATCTGCTGCTGGATTTCCCCTCAGCCCCCATATGGATGGCTTTCCTAAATGGTTAGTTAGCAGGGGCGGAGCTCCCCAGGAACTGCAGAGCATGGAGGGTGCAGATAGTTCTCAACGTGAATGAATCTGCACCATAGTATCTTCCCAGCAGTCTTTAGGGCAAAGATCTCAGGGGCAGACAGATACCAGTTTTCATTGTTGATTTGGTCTCCAAAGCCTGGGGTATCGATGACGGTCAGCTTCATTTTGACACCACCTTCCTCTATCACTGGGGGTGAAAAGAAAATGTACCAGAGAGGTCATTCCTACAGCTGACCCTTGGTACCTGGCAGCCTACTAGCTAGGGAGACCCAGCCCTGTTCTTCAGGATCAGTTATTGGAAAAATCAAATTTAGGGCCTTTTCTATCTCAATATCATGGCTCATGTTGTTCCCTGTACCTGGAATCTGGAATACCCTCTCTCTGCAGTGGTATAATCGCAGCTCACTGTAGCCTCAAACTCCCAGCCTCAAGCAATCCCCACCTTTCAGCCTCCGCAATAGCTAGGACTACAGGTGTGCACCATCATACCCAGCTATTTCTTTTTTACGAGACAGAGTTTCGGCCTGGCACGGTGGCTCATGCCTGTAATCCCAGCACTTTGGGAGGCTGAGGTGGGCGATCACAAGGTCAGGAGTTCGAGACCAGTCTGGCCTATATGGTGAAACTCCATCTCTAGTAAAAAAACAAAATTAGCTGGGCATGGTGGTGCATGCCTGTAGTCCCAGTTACTCGGGAGGCTGAGGCAGAAGAATCACTTGAACCTGGGAGGCAGAAGTTGCAGTAAGCCAAGAACACACCACTGTACTCCAGCCTGGGCGACAGAGCGAGACTCCACCTCAAAATAAATAAAAAAATAAAAGAGACAGGGTTTCACTGTGTTGACCAAAATGGCCTCAAACTCCCTGCCTCAAGCAATCCTCCTACTTTGGCCTCCTGAAGTGCTGGCTCACAGGCATGAGCCACTGCACCCACCCTCTCACCTCTTTCTACCTGTCTAAATTCTACTGGGCTTTATCATCCAGCTCAAGGCCCACCTCCTTCCATTCTAGCTCCCTGCTCTCTCTTCCCTGAACCAGCAGTCTAAGGAGTTTACTTCAGAGTGAATGCTCAAGTCTATTCTTCTTAAGGTTGCCTTTCATTGGTCCTACTCCTCAATAAACCCCATTCTTTCCCCTTTGCAGCAGAGGCACTCACTGAACAAAGCCCATAGGGGTCCCTGCCTGGTCCTCACCATGCCCGATAGCTTTGATCTCCACCGTCTTGGGGATCTTCTCCTCCCGGTTCCAGCTGGAGGCCTTGCGGCTCACTTGGGATTTGAAGAGCGTGTTGACCAGTGTTGATTTGCCCAGTCCACTCTGGCCTACAGCAAAGCAGAAAGAGAAGAAGATAGGGAGACTCTGCATCCACCTTCTGAGCCTAATACCTCCCCATAAGCTTACAGAATTCTAGAGCCACCATCCAGGCCAACACCTTGTCTGACCACTCACCGGGGGATGGCCAGGGTGAGTGGGGAGGGCAGGCAGGTGGGAATGACTTCCTGCTTACTGCAGAGAGCCTTGGGGAAACATCAACTGGATTCCATATTCTCTCCTTCCCAGAGCCTGAGGACCACTGGGAAAGAAGACAACCTCTGCCTATGTGTAGTGTCATGGTTTTCTGTTTTGGTGTGATTCAATTTTTTGCTTAGGTTTTCACTTTGTTTTTGTTTTGTAGAATGAAGAGTGGATATAGAGCCAAGACATTCTCTGGGTTAAATTTCCTGGTCTTGCATTTATTAGTTATGTTGCTCTGCACATATTTCATTAGAAGACGATTCATCTCTCTGGGACCATTTCGACTGAGGATAAAGATAGTTCTGCTCCAGGATCCACAGGGCTGATATAAAGATGAATTTGGCTAACAAATGTGAATGTGTAATATTCACTGTGAGGCAGTATCAGGATACAAAGTAATTCTATTAATTCTATTTATCCTTTTTGTATCATTAAAATGTGAAAACCTAGGCCTGGCTAGGTTTTCCATACCAACAACCATGATGTTGAAGTCGAACCCGGTCTTCATGGTCTTCTTCCGCATCTGCTCAATGATGGTGTCGATGCCAATGTAGCCCAGCAGGTTGGAGTTGATGCTCATGGGCTTCATAGGCACCGCTGGCTTAGGCCTGGGCTCAGGCACCAGCTCTGACATGGCTGTGTCCGTCCTGGTCTCTGGGAGCCCTGCAGAGACAGGTGAGAGGGGTCGGAAGGGTGACAGGAGGACAGCAGAGGTCACATGGAAGTCATGGTATTTTTCTCTTGCTACAGAATCATACAAAGCTGGGCCTTAATGGAAGGGATCTTCATGTCATCCAGTCCAGGTCCCTCATTTCATAGACAAAGAGACTGAGGCCTGGAGGAGAAAGAACTCACCTAAGAACATAGAGCAGGTCAGAGGCAAAATCTGGGCCAGTGCCAGGTTCTCTGGTTACTGGGCACTTTTTTTTTTGAGATATAGTTTTGCTCTTGTTGCCCAGGCTGGAGTGCAGTGGCACAATCTCAGCTCACTGCAACATCTGCCTCCCGGGTTCAAGTGATTCTCCTGTCTCAGCCTCCCAAGTAGCTGGGATTATAGGTGCCCACCACCATACCTGGCTAATTTTTTGTATTTTTAGTAGAGACACGGTTTCACCATGTTGGCCAGGTTGCTCTCAACTCCTGACCTCAGGTGATCTACCCGCCTCAGCCTCTCAAAGTGCAGGGATTACAGGCGTGAGCCACCGCGCCTGGCCTGATGAGCACTTTCAAATGCACCTCATTGCTCCAAAGCCCACATCCCTGTGTCTAGCCCAAGGGCTTCTCCATCTTGGCACTAATGACGTTTGAGTAATTCTTTATTATGGGAGGCTGACACGTGCATTACAGGATAATTAGTGTCATCCGTGACCTTAGTAGCCCCCAGCTTGTGACAACCCAAAATGTCTCTAGACAGTACCAAATGTCCCCTGGGAGGCACCATTGCCCTGCCTGAGAACCACTGGTCTAAGAAGTATCTGGGGTTATTCGGACCTGAGTCGTGCCTCCCTCCTTGAATAAAGGGCAAAGACTTTTTAGAATCCTGCACTAACATCTACTGACTGTCACTGACCTTGGCTGCTTTATCTTTCAGAAGCAAACAGGGAGGCCAGGTGTGGTGGCTCACGCCTGTAATCCCAGCACTTTGGGAGGCTGAGGCGGGTGGATCATCTGAGGCCAGGAGTTCAAGATCAGCCTGGCCAACATGGTGAAATCCAGTCTCTACTAAAAATAATAAAAATTAGCTGGGTGTGGTGGCAGGTGCCTGTAATCCCAGCGACTCAGGAGGCCGAGGCAGGTGAATCGCTTGAACACAGGAGGCAGAGGTTGCAGTGAGCCGAGATCGAGCCATTGCACTCCAGCCTGGGCAACAAGAGTGAAACTCTGTTTCAAAAAAAAAAAAAAGCAGCAGCAGCAAGCAGGTCTACCCTTCTCTGAAGAATGACCATCACTCCTGTCTCTTAGTCTCGGTGTCCCCTCTGTGCCATGAGCACCACTGCCGAGTAGAGGTGTCTGTACCTGGAAGAGCCCCAGATACCCTCCCAGTTATTGTTCTGAATCTGTGGGACCAGCAGGGAGGGGATGAGAACCAGATGAGGTGGTCACTTGCCTAAGACGACACAGTGTACTTTTGGAGTGGTAGATGGCAGATGAAAGGGAAGGCAGAGGAACCAGCCCCTCCCCAGTGGGGAAGGTCAACATCCCCCTGGGTCTAGTGGATCATGGGTGTGTTCACACACAGGAAAAATCTGTGGATTTCCTTATCAGGCCACTGTCCACCAGGGTAGGTTCTAGAAAAGAGCACCTCCATTTCCCCATCTATACAATGCGGGTGTGGGGTGAAGTGGAAAGAGCCTGTCTCTGCTGCTTCTTAGCTTTGTGGACTTGGGAAGACCACCTCCCCACTAAGAGCCTGCGACCTCCTCCATAAAATGGTAGAATCATCACTAGGACTCTGGTGAGCATTTGTGAGATGTGATGCTTAGAAGCACTGACCAATGGCTGGGTGTGGTGGCTCACGCCTGTAATCCCAGCACTTTGAGAGGCCAAGGTGAGTGGATCTCCTGAGGTCGGGAGTTCAAGACCAGCCTGGCCAACACGGTGAAAACCCATCTCTACTAAAAATACAAAAAAGTAGCTGGGTGTGGTATAGCTGGCTGTAATCCCAGCTACTTAGGAGGCTGAGGCAGGAGAATCACTTGAACCCGGGAGGTGGAGGCTGCAGTGAGCCGAGATCATGCCATTGCACTCCAGCCTAGGAAACAAGAGCAAAACTCTGTCTCTAAAAAAAAAAAAAAAAAAAAAAAAATTCAGCACTGAGCAATATCTTACAGTCCCAGACCCTTTTGCCCCTGTCCCTTTCAGGTCTGTAGGGGAAATGAAACAATGCATGTGGAAGCACTGGTTAAAGGGAGGTGTCCCCAGGCGCTAGTTACACAACCCTGGTTATTGGACTCCATGTACTCTTGAGGACACCTTCCAGCTCTGCCGTTCTAGAATCCTATGGTTCATGACTAACACCCTGCAGAGTCTCAACCTTACAGGGAGGCCTGATGGAGCAGCAGATGGGCGGGAGAGAGAGAGGACAGCAGTGTTCCCTTCCCAACCCTAAACCCAGTCAGGAGTCGGCTCTCATCACCCTCCACCTGGTCCTTCCACCGGTACTGGCAAGACCCTCTCTCCCGATGGAAAACTGTTCTTTCTTCTGTCATTCCCAGGCACAGCCAAACCTGCCAAAGCCTCAGGACCCCCCCAGGACTTGGCATGGCTCCCTCTTGCTTCCCAGGAAGCTGTTGCCAGCCAGGCAGCTCCAGACGGCAGCAAGATTGGCTCAGCCCTGCGGCAGCTGACTCTCAGCAGCCTGGCCCTGCTCCTCCACTCTTGCACGTGGCTCACAGGCCCCACTCAGCACACCTGCACTGGGACCAATGCCCCATTTTTCCTGCCCAGCTGCTCAAACAGACTGGGCCTTTCCATTGCCCCTCATGCCTCTGCAGCTGAGCCCATTTTGTCTTAACCTGTGTTATGAGATAGAGCCACATGGTTGCGGGGGGGTGTCTTATCCCCATTTTACAGACTTGGAAAGTAAGTATTGTATTTACTTATGAGAGGTACTGTCAAGATTCTTACAAAGTGTGTGTTCTCGCCATGGCCTGCTCAGCCCTGGCCTGTCAACTGCAGCATCCTAAAACAGCACACCCAAAAGACAGATCCTGATTGAGAGAAGGTCCTACCAGAGTCCCAAGCAGTTTCTAGGGGCTACTGCAGGCTGGCTGCAGGACCAGGACCTGGTAGATCTCACTTTCATTCCTCCAGCAAGCATCTATAAGCACCCATTGTGTGCACTCTACAGGGCACCTGCTGGCAAGTCAGCCTCCCCACCACATGCCAATGACATGCCAGTCATGGGCTAACAAGCCACCCCCCACCACATGCCAATGACATGCCAGTCATGGGCTAACAAGCCACCCATCAGCCACAAGTACAGCACATGTTTGCAGGTCACTGTGCCACAAGCTTTGCTGGAAGATCCCATTCCCCCCTCCAACCCCTGGCTCATTCCTCCTCCTCCGGCATTCAGCTCCAGTGCTACTCCCAGGAAAGCCTTTGCTTTGCTATCTGATGTGGATGGCCCTTTTCTATGCCCACTGCAGGTATTCTGTTACTCCACATTTACTCATTGATTGATTCCATCCCATCCAGGCCATTTCATATGCTGTCAAATGGGGGCCTACACCAGCCAAACCCTAGGCTAAATGCCAAGGACACTTATGTACCCTAGACAAGATTGCCGCCCTCGAGGGCCCACCGTCTGGTAAGAATGCCTGACAAATAAACAAAGACCTTTGGGGGCACACAACAAATGCTGCTCTGGAGCTAGATTCTGTAGCTCCATCCTCTGCCCCTACAGCTCCTGGTACCATCATGTACACCTCAGATGGGCAGGTAACCCTTGTAAGGCTCATTTTTCTGCTGAGAAAAGTGGGGATAGAACCTACCTTGCAGGGTTGCTGTGAAGGTTATATAGAAGCAAGGATGCGAGCTATCTGGCACAACTACGTGCTAGTTCTCACCCTTCTTTAGGGCAGGGCCATGTCTTATTGATCTCTGTGCCCCAGTCTATCTAGCATACCACTCATTCATTCATTCATTCATTCAGATTATGAATGAATGAATGAGTGAATGAGAGCTACAGCGTGAGGCAGGTATCAGAGACCTGCCTTTCTCTTCCCTCGGATACTTCTTCCCATGCAGAGCACCTCACCTTTCTCTTCCCTCAGATGCTTCTCCTCATGCAGAGCAGCTGACCCCCAGAGAGCAATGGCTGTTGTCTCCGCCACAGTCAAGGGGGTAGAATTGTTGAGATCTCCTCCTTCCTCCGCAACAAGGATTGGAGGGGGCTCCCCAAGGGTGGGGAAAGGCTGAGGTTGGGGTCACAGCAGAGTGCAGCTCAAATCTGCCATCCTGTCTAGAGGGTCCTTGGGGCCCCCCTCAGCTCCTGGCTCTCCCAGGGCCCCTGGAGAAGGGGGAACTGCCTCCGGCACCCTCTGCCAGAAGCTACCTGCCCCATCAGTGCTCCAGGGAGAGGCACCATCCACCTGACTTAGGGTGGCCAAGCCCCCACAGAAACAGCCCCTCCATTCCCATGCTAACCAAAGACCCTGGCACTTCCTTTTACAAGCAAATGAATGGCTTTGGCTTTGTCTGGCTCGGGGACCCCACCCCTCTGTTCGGAAGGTGGTAGCTGGGGGAAGGGACCTTTCCAAAATACCACCTGCTTAGTGCAGGCCCCCTTCTTCCTTCTGCCCTGAAGGCGGATCTTCCTCAGCCCCCAGCAGCCTTCAAGATCCCACCGCCTCCCACAGAGGCAATTCCAGCCCACCCCAGCTCCAGCCCTGGGCTCTGGGAAAAGGAATCACGAAAGCTCCCTGGGTCCTTTCCCATTGGCAGGAGCAGAGGGCCCTGGGACACCCCTTCCCCCATCCCAGTCCTCTGGAGGCCAATGGGTTCCCTTGGAGACCACCAGCTGGTGCCTGTCTCAGCGTGTGCCTGTGGGGGCTGGGAGGGAGGGGACGTATGTGTCAGTGCACAGGTCTCTCATCCGGCTGGCATGGCCCTGGCACCTGTGCGTGGCCTGTATGTGTGCGTGTCCTGGTGTACTCCAGCGTGGGGCTTTCTGTGCGCATCTGGGTCCCTGCTTGCGTGTCCGTGGGTCCCTGCGTCTCCCCGCGTCCCCCCGCGTCCTGTGTCTGTTCTCTCCGAGACTGTCTCTCTCGAGGTGGGTGCCACCGTGTGTGCGTGTGTCCGTGCATCTGTCACCACGCGTGGGATCCTCGGCGCGGAAACCCTCCCCCGGGAGCGCCTCCGGCCGCACTGGCCCTAGCCGCAGCCCACTCCTGGCTGGTGCCGGTGGCCTTGCCGGCCGCCCTACCTTTGGACATGAATCCTCCTTTGTCTCCGTTCCTCCAAGGAGATGCTCCCGGCGCGGGGCTGCAAGGCTGAGCGGGGCGCGGGCTCCCCAGGGCCGAGCGGCCCCTGCAGCCGGGCCTCGCCCCTCCGCGCTCTCCGCCCACCCGCCCGGCCCGCGGCCCCGCCGCGCCGCCCCTGCGCCCCGCGCCGCCGCGCCCGCCCGGGACCTCGCCTCGGCTAGCTCGGCGCCGCGCCGCTCCTGTCCGCGCGCACGGTTGCCGCCGCCGCCAGCCGCCGCCGCTGCCACCCGCACCACGTGACCGCGCGCCCGCCGGCCCCGCCGAGGGCCCCTCCCCCTCCCGCACGCGGGAACGGGCCCCAGGTCCAGGCTGCGGGCGGCCCAGGAGCCGCGCACGCGGGCTCCAGGTGCCCGGCCTGGAAAGGTGCCCGCATCCCAGTCCCTTCTCTCCCGCTGGGTCCGCTCCCTGCCCCTTACCCGCTAGGCTGCGGTGGGGCGGGGCGGGGGGGCGCAGGGGACCAGTGGCAGCTGCGGGCGGCCGTGTGCGCGCGTGAGTCACGCGGGGGCTGTGGAGTGTTGCGCGGGCGCCTGTAGAGCCCTGAGTCAGGGGCCCGGGTTCCAGGCCCTTCTCCGCGATGATGAACCAATAGCCTTGAGCCAGCCAGGAACTTGCCTGAGCCTCAATTTGCCCATTAGAAAAAAATTGTATGCATTCAGTGGACACTAATGGACAGCATATTGCCAGGCCCTGGGAGCACAGCGGTGAGGACAACCATCCCTGCCCTCGAAGGTTCTGGGTCTAGTAGAGGAAACAGGAAGCTGCAAAGTCCTAATGCAGTGGCTGGGGTTCACGCAGGGGAATGAGGGTGCAGGCAGATGGGCACCCTGGGGAGAGGGGGCTTGGAAGACTTCTTGGAGGAGGTGAGGGCCGGATGGAAAGGCAAATGGGAGTGGGAGGGAAGAAGGTGAGAAGGAGAGGCATTCTGCAAAGAGAGGACAGCAGAGGTAAGGTGGCCCAGGGGTGAGAGCTGCGTGGTGCTGGTGGACAGCCCACAGCCTTTGATGTGGCTGAAGCAGAGAAAATTCCAGACAGGTATGTAGAGCTAAATAAGAGGCTGGAGAAGTCCGCATGCAGCCTTGGAAGCTGGACTTTTAAGAGAAGGTAATGGTGAGTCACTGACGAATATTAAGCTGAAAGTGCTGCCATTCAGCATGTGAGTCCTTGCAGCAGTTGTGTGTGCACAGGGGTGGAGCCGGTGGGTGGAGGGTGGCCTCCCAGGGGCAGAAGGATGGAGAAGAGGGGACAGCCAGCCAGGTACTTGAGTACTGAGGAGGTAAATCAACAAGGTGGGAAGTAGACTGGATGAGATGGCGAGAGAGATGAGGAAAAAGAGGATACCCGGGTTTGTAGGCACTGGATAGAAGGTAGGTGATGCCTATCGCTGGGAGAGTGAGATCAGGGAGGCAGGAGTCAGTTCAAGAAGAAAAGGGCTACCTCTGGACATGCCCTCAAGACAGCCGGATAGATAAACCTAGCAGGCTCCTAGCTGCCCACATTGGCACTTGAGACAGGGCTGGGCTGCAGATGGAGGGAGAGCTGAGGTCTCGTAGGGAGAAGTGAAGACTAGAGCTTAGGTGAGGTGCCCAGACTGAGTGTGCGGGATGAAGGGAAAGGGGTCTAACAATCTAAAGCCTCAATTCTGGTGTAAGACTGGATGCCTTCCAGGCACCTTTCCAGACCTAGAAACTCTGAGCCCTTGAAATGCTGGGAATGAGGCTGCCCAAAGTAGAAATTCCAACAATCTGGATTCCAATCAGCTTACTGCCACCAGCCAGCTTTGATGTGACTTTAGGCATGTCACAGGCTTTCCAAGACCAATGAATGTCTCAGCCCTTGTGTTGGCCTGTTTAGTGTTCTGTGTAGGACTTCCACATGTACAAGGCTCCGACTTACCTTTCAGGATTAAAGGGCTGGGGGTGGGGGACCAAGAAAGAGACATCCAGGTAAGGCACGTTTTAAGCAACAGATACCTTCCTAAAAGGCTGAGTGTAAACGGATTTGGAAAGTCTCAGGTGAGGTCATTATCTCACATCCAGAGGAGGCTGCAGGGACTATTATTAGACAAATCACCACTTCCTAAAGTGCTAGTCAGTATTTTCACATAGGAGGTTTGCTGCTTTTTTTTTGGAGACGGAGTTTTGCTCTGTTGCCCAGGCTGGAGTGCAGTGGCACAATCTTGGCTCACTACAACCTCTGCCTCCCAGGTTCAAGCAATTCTCTGCCCCTGCCTCCGGAGTAGCTGGAATTACAGGTGCCTGCCACCACGCTAGGCTAATTTTTTGTATTTTTAGTAGAGACGGGGTTTCACCATCTTGGCGGGGCTGATCTTGAACTCCTGACCTCATGATCCACCCGCCTAGGCTTCCCTAAGTGCTGGGATTACAGGCGTGAGCCTCTTCACCTGGCTGAAGGCTTGCTTTTAAAGCCGGACTCACCTACTGATCACCTGATTATTCCAGCTCTTCAGGGACCAAAGAAACAACTCCAGGAGATGCTAACAGGAGGATTCACCAATTGCTCCTCCGCAAGTTATCCCTGTAAACCTTTCTTTCTCTCTCTCTCTTTTTGTTTACCCTTTTTTTTTTTTTTTTTTTGAGACAGGGTCTTGCTCTGTCACCCAGGCTGGAGTGCAGTGGCTTGATCTTGGCTCACTGTGACCACCACTTCCTGGGTTCAAGCATTTCTCCCACCTCAGCCTCCCCAGTAGCTGGGACTACAAATGCATGCCACCATGCCCTGCTAATTTTTTATTTTATTTTATCTTATTTTTTGAGACTGAGTCTCACTCTGTCACCTAGGCTGGAGTGCAGTAGCATGATCTAGGCTCACTGCAGCCTCTGCCTCCCAGGTTCAAGCGCTTCTTGTGCCTCAGTCTCCCAAGTAGCTGGAACTACAGGCATGCGCCACCACGCCTGACTAATTTTTGTATTTTTAGTAGAGACGGGGTATCAGCATGTTGGCCAGGCTGGTCTTGAACTCCTGACCTCAAGTGACCCACCTGCCTTGGCCTCCCAAAGTGCTAGGATTACAGGCATGAGCCACTGCCCCTGGCCCTTATTTTTTATTTTTTGTAGAGACAGTCTCACCACGTTGCCCAAGTTCGTCTTGAACTCCCGCGCTCAAGCAGTCCTCCCATCTCAGCCTCCTAAAATGCTGGGATTACAGGCATGAGCCACCACACCTGGCCAAAACCTTCTGATACTTTCCCTCAGCCTGACCTCAGACTGGCAGGTTAGAACCCAGCTCAGAGTACAGCCCCACGTCCAGCCCTAAAACCTTATTTCCTTTTCTCCCAACCCATTCAACTCTGACCTTAGAGTCCTTTCTCCCTTTCCCAACTCATGCAAGCAAGATCCATCTCCAAGCTCATACACCTCCACCCCCGCCCGCAGCCTAGTCCATCCCCAACCAAATTTCTGCATTTACCTTTAGATTCTGTGGCCAGGTCCAGTGTGGCAGGCTCTGTGGCTCCATCCGTGGAAGCATTAGTGTGGTCCAGGGCTGGGTCTGTGCATCTGCTTGGCATCACCAGGCGTGTGGCAACGTCTGATATGGTCAGGTTATTAACACTGCCCAGTGTGTTCTTCCCAGTGGCTGGGTCTGGGGTTACTGGCATAACCAAACCCACAGCTGTGCCCTTCCTGCTTGGGTCCAAAGCAAGATAATTCATAGCCAAGTCCAGCTTGGTTCTGTTTGCTCTGGCCAAAGCCATGGCTGTTTCCAACCTGGTGGTGCCCACTGTCGCTGTGATTGTGTCCAGCTTGAGTGGGTCTGATGTTGCCGAATCCATGGCTGTGCCCTCTGTGGTCATATCTGGCTTGTCTGTGCTTCTTGTAGCCATGGCTTTGCCCAGCTTGTCTGGGTCTGAGGCTATCAAATCCATGACCATGCCTGGCTTGGTTGTCCATACTGTAGTCAGATTCATGGCCGTGCCCGGCTTGATTGTGCCTGCTGTAGCAAAGTTCGTGGCTTTGCCTGACTTGACTATCCCTCCCGAAGACAAGTCTCTGGCTGTGCCCAGCTTGATATCCAGAGCAGGGAACTCTGTGCCTGTGTCCAATCTGGATGTGTTTGGTGTGGCTAAACTGATAGCCAAGCTAGGTCTGTTGGTGGCCACTGTGGCTAAATGACTGGCTGCGTCTGTCTTTGTGTCCACAGCAGTCAAATTCACAGCCTCAGTGGCCCTTTGGAGACGCCCCCGGGGTCTGGGGATCCCCCTGGCTCGGGGCTTGCCTTTTCCTGGAGAAGCTCTGGTAGGCGTGTGGGCAGTCGCTGAGGCAAGGTGCCCCTGGCCCACCAAGCCTGGCTCTCCCAGGACTGGTGTGCTCTGGGCTAACCGGGATTGGAAAGGTAAAGCCAGATAGGAACTCACCAGGGGCTTCTCCAGGGCAGGTATCCTGCTAGATTTGGTCAGACCTGGGTTCTCTGGGCCCTCGGAATGGACCCTGCCCCCTGGCACTAGGGTCACAGGTGGTGAGCCTGGCAAGGACAGCCTACCTCCTTCATGGGGAGCAGCCTTCCTTCCCGGGGTAGGCGACCCTTCCCAGTGAGAAAGTGGGTGATCCAGGGACCGTGCCTGGCTGTTCTGACGGATCGTCAAGGAGATGGAGCTGAGCTTCCTAGGTACAAGGCTGCTGGTGGGCAGGGGGCTCGAGGAAGCCCCCAGAGCAATGACCATCTCCTGTGGGGGTACGCTCTGGGTCCTGGTTCCAAGGCCCGGCCGGCTGGAGGTGTGTGGGATATGGCTTTGGGGGAAGGTGTCCAGATGGATGGTCTTCCTGAGGACAGGGGTGAGCGGGGATCCCCCTCCAGGGAGTCTTGAGGGGCGGGTAGGGCGCCCCAGCACATGGCTATGGGAGAAAGAGGTTCTTGGGCCTGGAGCTCCGTGCGACTGCATCTCTGGAGGAGCAGGAGCAAAGTCGTGGTCCATCCAGGCCGTTTGTCTTTCCCTGAGGCAATCAACAGAGAGAAGGGGCCAGGCAGGGATGAGGAGCTCAGGCCTGGAGCTCTCAGCCCTCCCCTTCCTGACCAGCAGCTGAACATTGCCTGGTCTAAAGGGGCCTGGTTCTGAGGACCATCCAGTCCTTAGTGGAGGACACATGTAACTTCCTCCAGCCCTCCTACAGCTCCTACCTGCAGCAGACTGACCTGCACCTCATACCCACCGTATCCCTGGCCAGCCACCACACAGCGGGGTGGGCACATCCAGTGAGCAGGCTGCCTCCAGCATGGGGGAACTCAGGCCAGGCTTACATCTCCCTTTGCCTGGGCCTGAGTATGGCCCCTGTCTCTGTGGACAGCTCTGTGGAGGCCACATACATGTTCAGGGACTCCAGAGGAGGGCAGTGGTTACTGGAGGCCGCTCTGCCTTTCTCCTCCGGAAAGAACCAAAGGGCCGTGGATTCCCACCCACAGCAGCCAGCATTGGCGCTAGGAGCTCAGGTGTCTGGGATGAGAGAGGATCAATTTGGCGTGGAGGCGCAGAACCAAGAAAGAGCCCTGAGCTGACCTAGTGCTAGAGTTGGAAACAGAGCCAGCCCTGGAGAAGGTGAGGCTTCGGAAATGGAGAAGCAGTGAGTGTTCACAGGAGGCTTATCCGGTGAACAAGCCACAGTCCCTGCCCTTGGAGAGCCTGCCACCTCCAGGGATGCCAGGCAAGGAAGTAGATAGGCCTCCGCCAAGCTAAGCATTATGGGTAGGAAGGCAGGAGGCTAGACCTGAGCCAGGGCTATTCCTACAGAAGGCCCGAAGATGAGAAAGTGTGGCATCTTTCTGAAACTCCAACATGGGGCTCCTAGGCTGTATCTAGCGGGGAAGGGAGCACAAAGGCTGCAGGTGAGCTGGGGTCCAGGCCGGGCTACAGCAATTCTCAGGCCAGGGAAGGTGACCCATCCAGATCTGCAGGAGGGAATGGCCACTCAGGAGCAGTGTGACAGAACGACCAGAGGGGAGCAGAATTGAAGCAAGGATCTCATGAGGACATAGTTGAAACTCTCTGCTTCATGGGCTGTGGAAGGGGCAGGGCTAGGGCTAGGGCTGGAGGAGGCTGCATTTCACAGGAGTAGAAGTGGCAAGACTGCCTGGGGTAGGGAATGGGCACAAGGGGGTGTTGATGATGGAGCTCAGGATTCTGGCTGTGATCTTAGATGGGCCACTCCTCCCTGCCACTCTGCACTCCATGTAACTCACCCTCTGGAACAAACTTGTTTTTTTTTTGTTTTTTTTTTTTAACACAGCAGGCTGGTACCTGCAGCTTGGGGGGCAAGGCCAGGGCTGGTGGGAGGAGCCAGTTCCAGAGGGCTCATGGGGAGGGGAGTGATCGCATAGCCAGGTCCTTGAGGTCTGGAGCAGGGATAGGGAAGGCAGGACACTGTACGGGGAAGGCATCACCCCTCACCATGGTGCCCCCAGCTCCTCATCCCTCTCCAGCTATACATTTGTACCCAAGACTGTCCTGGCCACCAGCCCTTTCCCACCTGGCATATCCCTGCAGCCCTGTGCACTCCTGCACAACCAAATACATGTGGGCACGCATGTTTGCCCTGCACTTAGCCACAAACAGCTCCCCTCAGCGTGCACACCCACACACAGAGAGCAGGCCAGAGGACAGGGTGTCCGCGGGTGTCACACAACCCCCATCCCCTCACTGCACTCCCATTTTTCATGGATTGCCTTGTCCTGTTCCCCCCATCCCCCCCACACAAACACCTACCTTGATCAGAGAACAAGAAGGATCCAGTGGGTCTAGGAAGCTGAGGCCCATGCAGGCTCCTCACCTCCCTTGCACCCAGAGACTGGCCATGGTGGCCGGCTTAGGGGCCTTGTCCCTCTGGTCCTCTCCTCAGGTCCTGCTCAGCCTCCAGGCCACAGTGCCCAGACACAGGGCCCAGCCCTCTGCTGACTGTCCCACCAGCTACATCCCCGGAGACTGGGCTGAGCTGGGCTCTGGCATAGGGAGGGGCTGGCTTCCTAGGAGTGGGCGGCTATGAATGGCTGCTCTGAGCCTCTGGAATCCTGAAGAGCCATGGGAGGCTGGTAACAGCCAGGCTGGCACTCAAAGCCACCTGTGGGGTGGTTCTCTGCAGCCTGCCCTCCCCAAATTTGCTCTGCCTCCCACAGACTCTGATGCCTGGGGCGTGAGTCTGCAGTAAAAACAGGGGTACTCCAAATATGGCTGCACTCTGGTGGTCCCAGCACCAATCTCTCTCTGGCTCTCCCTCTGGCTCTCCCTCTGTGCCGTTCATGCCCTGTTCAGCTCTGCAACCCTCAGGCCATCTTGCCCACTCACCTGGTCTTTCCTCAAGTGGGCTAGAGTTCCTGGAGGCTAGAGCTCCTTCAACAACTATTCCCTGAGCCCCAGCTTGCTCCAGCCAGACCCTGTACCCAGCCCCTAAGGGTGTGAAGGGGACTCCTAAAGGGGTCCACTCCTGAGGGGACCACAAAGCCACCCAGCCTGGCTCTGGCAATGCAGACTCTTAGCAGCACCTGCCTGCTGATGGATGGGAGCCCTCTTCTGTGTTCCCACAGCCCCTGGCTGCTTCTGTCATAGCATTGGTGATAATAATCATGGTGTTGATAACAGCTACCATTTCCTGAGCACTTGCTCTGTGCCCAGCACCATGCCAGGGCTGGGCAGAGCTCACGGTCTGCTAGGAAGATGGGTATGTAAACAGATCCTATAGTACTATCCTCTACAGTGATGGTAGACATCCTGTGAGCACGCACCCTGAGTCAGGAACTAGGCTAAGCATTCTCCTGGCATCTCCTTTCATCTCCGCCTCTTCACCTGCTTTTTGCCGAGGAGGACATTGCAGCCCACACAACACTGGTTGTCTGGTCTGCTCTCCTGTGCATCTCTCTCTTTAGCGAGTGAGTTTCTTGAGCTGCGCTGTAGATAATGGAAATGTTCTATGTCTTTCAGCGATAATGGAAATGTTCTATGTCTGTGCTGTCCAATACAGTAGCCGCTAGGCACAGATGGCTACCGATCACTTAAAATGTGGCTATAGTGACCAAGGCACTGGATTTTTAACTTTATTTTAATTTGTGGCTACCATATAAGACAGCTTACTTCTGTTTTGTTCGGTGGTTGTTATTGTTAGTTTTTTTTAACAAGGTTTCTTTTTTTCTTTTTTTTTGAGACAGAGTTTTGCTCTTGTCATCCAGGCTGGAGTGCAGTGGCACAATCTCAGCTTACTGCAACCTCTGCCTCCTGGGACCAAGCAATTCTCTTGTTTCAGCCTCCCAAGTAGCTGGAATTACAGGCGCCCGCCACCACACCTGGCTAAGTTTTGTATTTTTGGTAGAGACAGGTTTTCACCATGTTGGCCAGGCTGGTCTTGAACACCTGACCTCAGATGATCAGCCCGCCTTGGCCACCGAAAGTTTTGGGATTACAGGTGTGAGCCATGGTGCCCAGCTTGAACAGAATTTCACTCTGTTGCCCAGGCTGGAAGACAGTGGCGCCATCATGTGATTCTCCCACTTCTGTCTCCGGAGTAGCTGGGACCACAGGCATGCACTAGCATGCCCCGCTAATTTTTTTTTTTTGTAGAGACGGGGGTGGGGGGCGGTCTCCCTATGTTGCCCAGCTGGTCTCAAACTCCTGAGCCCAAGCAGTACTCCTGCCTCCACCTCCCAAAGTGCTGGGATTACAGTCATGAGTCACTGTGCCCAGCCAACAGCTCAATTCTGAAGAGCCGGGATCTTCTTCTCTGGGCCCCGGGGCCTGGCAAGTATCAACTTCAGTAAATTCCTTTTATTTGAGAATCTTACTGTATCACCCAGGCTGGAGTGCAGTGGCGCCATCTTGGCTCACTGCAACCTCCGCCTCCTGGGTTCAAGCCTTAGGATTCTCCCACCTCAGCCTCCTGAGTAGCTGGGATTATAGGCGTGTGCCACCACACCCAATTTTTGTATTTTTAGTAGAGATGGGGTTTCACCATGTTAGCCAGGCTGGTCTCAAACTCCTGACCTCAAGTGATCCACTTGCCTCATCCTTCCAAAGTGCTGGGATTACAGGCATGAGCCACCATGTCCGACCAGCAAGTTTCTTTGAAAGAAAGAAAGAATGAATAAATGAATGAATGAATGAATGTTAACTGTGTGGGCCTAGCATCCATCCCTCTTCTTATCCTTTCTTTCCCCTTGTAGCTTTAGGTTCTCAAACTTGGCTGGGCTCTGGTTACCAAGGCAACCTGCTGGGATCCCAGTGGACGGGGAAGGGGAGCTGTTTGAAGCTTCCTTGGTTTGAGGCCCTGAGGACTGGCCTGACTTAAGGAAGAACAGAGGGTGCTGGGAAGGAGAGGGCATAGCTCTGCCTGGACAGATTAAGGCAAGGGAGACTTTTCTGGGCCCAGCCCCATTGGATTACATAATCTCTGTGAGATAAGCAGCCTTAGACAGAAATCAGAAGTCCTGGGTTCTCTCCCCACTTTGGCCAGTGATTCACCAGATTCACTTGTGCTTCTGGGACTCCATTACCTTTTAAAATAGGGATCAGGCTGGGCCTAGTGGCTCATGCCTGTAATCCCAGCACTTTAGGAGGCTGAGGCAGGTGGATCACAAGATCAGGAGATCGAGACCATCCTGGTTAACACGATAAAGCTCTGTCTCTACTAAAAATACAAAAAATTAGCCCAGCACGGTGGTGTGTGCCTGTAATCCCAGCTACTTGGGAGGCTAAGGCAGAAGAATTGCTTGAACCAGGAAATGGAGGTTGCAGCAAGCTGAGATCATGCCACTTCACTCCAGCCTGGTGACAGAGTGAGACTCCGTCTCAAAAAAAAAAAAAAAAAAAATTAAAAAATAAATAAATACATTAAATTAAATTAAATAGGGATCAGATGCCCTCATGTGGTCGGTCTCTTCTACTTCAAGATCTAGAATTCTTCCATCTTGCTCTCTGCCAGATTAGGGCCTTGAGAGCAAGGCCTGAGTCTGTTCATCTCTGCATCCTCCTGCCCATCTACCCTGCTTAGAGGCTTAGAGGAAGCTGCCTGTCCAGTAATTACAGGCCAAGGTTCAGCTGCCCTCTAGGGGACCAAAGTGACAGTGGCCATCTCCTATCTACACATATGGTGCTTTCCCATCAAAGGAAAGATCCATAGGCCTGGAATTGGCCTCAGAGAACAGAGGCCTCCACTCAACCACAAAACCATTGTGGTGGCCTCCCAGACAAGTGGCATAGGCTCGGGAGTCTTTCAAGCCTGGGTTTGTTACAATTATGTGATTTTAAACAAGTCAGTCTCCCTGATTTCCCATGTCATTTGTAAAACAGAGATTATATCAGTCAGGATTAGTTAAATTATGCTGCAGTAACAACCACTCCCAAATCCCAGTGGCTGATTAACAATGCATTGATTTTTTTTTTTTTTTTTTTTTTTGAGACAGGGTCTCACTCTGTCACCTAAGCTGGAGTGTAGTGGCACAATCACGGTTTACTGTAGCCCCGACCTACCCAGGCTCGGGTGATCCTCCCACCTCAGCTTTCTGAGTAGCTGGGACTACAGGCATGTGCCACCATGCCCAGCTAATTTTTCTTTTTCTTTTTTTTTTTTTGGAGATGGAGTTTTGTTCTTGTTGCCCAGGCTGGAGTGCAATGGCATGATATTGGCTCACCACAACCTCCACCTTCCAGGTTCAAGTGATTCTCCTGCCTCAGTCTCCCAAGTAGCTGGGATTATAGGCATGCGCCACCACGCCCGACTAATTTTGCATTTTTAGTAGAGACGGGGTTTCACCATGTTGGGCAGGCTGGTCTCAAACTTCTGATCTCAAGTGATCCACCTTCCTCGGCCTCCAAAGTGCTAGGATTACAGGCGTGAGCCACTGTGCCTGGCCTAACTTCTCTAAGTTTTGTAGAGACAGGGTTTTGCCATGTTACCCAGGCTGGTCTCTAACTCCTGGTTTCAAGCAATCCTCCCACCTCAGCCTCCCAAAGTACGGGGACTATAGGCTTGAGCCACCATGTCCGGCTGTAACAATACATTGATTCTCATCCATGTCTTGTGTCCACAGTAATTTGAGTCAACTAAGGCTTTGCTCTGTGCCCTCTTCCCTCTGGAACCAGGCGGCCTTCTAGGGCATAGCTAGTCATGGCAGAGAGAAGGAGGGAATGACAAATTGTGGGCTAGTCATTAAATGCTTCAGTCTGTACTCACTTCTAATTACAATTAATTGGCCAGAACTAGTCCTAAGGCCTCACCCATCACAAGGAAGCAGGGAAGTTTAATCCTACCATGTGCTGACAGTGGGAGAGCCAGAAACTTTTGGTGAACAGTAGTGAGGACCCACTTGCACAGTTGCTATAAGAATGCAATAGGACAGGGCACAGTGGCTCACGCCTGTAATCCCAGCACTTTGGGAGGTTGAGGTGGGTGGATCACCTGAGGTCAGAAGTTCCAGGCAGCCTGACCAACAACATGGCGAAACCGTGTCTCTACTAAAAATACAAAAATTAGCTGGACATGGTGGTGGGCACCTATAATCGCAGCTACTCAGGAGACTGAGGCAGGAGAATCACTTGAACAGAAGTGGGGAGGTTGCAGTGAGCTGAAATCATGCCATTGTACTCCAGCCTGGGCGACAAGAGCTACATTGTCTCACACACACATACACACACACACACACACACAAAATACAGCGGGGGCCAGGCATGGTGGTTCACACCTGTAATCCTAGCACTTTGGAAGGCTGAGGCAGGCAGATCACCTGAAGTCAGGAGTTCGAGACCAGCCTAGGCAACATGGCAAAAACCCATCTCTACTAAAAATACAAAAACTGCCTGGGCATGGTGGTAGGTGCCTATAATCCCAGCTACTCGGGAGGCTGATGCAGAAGAGTTGCTTGAACCGAGGTGGGGAGGTTGCAGTGAGCCAAGATTGCACCACTTCACTCCAGCGTGGGCGAAAGAGTGAAACTCCGTCTCAAAACAACAAACAAAAAATGCAATGGGGGAATAGCTAGTCCATGAGCTCAGTCCATGTTAGCCATTCAAATTGTTGCCTTGGCACTCCGATTTCCTTTTTTATGTACCCTCCATGATTTCCTCGGACTTCCTCATCAGTTCCAGCTGTTTATAGCTGCAGAAATAGAAGGAAGTAGACTTGCCAAGATTCACACAGTCAATCAGTACCTGGACACCCAGGTCACCAGACTCCAAATACTGAGCCCCTCGCACCTTATAAGGGTGGGAGAAAAAAGCTCTGTCTGCCAGTGGTTCTCTATAAGGGTGGTTGACTGAGACTGTCATAGTCTTTTGAGGGAGTCTGAAGTCTTTGCCCTTTTCCCAAAGCTGGTCTCTCGGCCTTCTGTAGCCCTTCCAGCTCAGCCAGTGTGGAGAACTGAGGGGGCAGAACAATGACGAGCCTGTGCCACCCTCCAGGCCTGGAGTCCGAACATTGCAGCCATTCCTACTCAGGGACCCTGCACATTCCCGCCTCCTGTCCTCCTGTTCTGGGTCAAACCCTGACACACCTGTCCTTCCCCATCCTGACAGCTCCCAGATGGTGGGAAAGCTCCCAGGACTATGCAAAACCTCTCAAAGCATTTTAAAAACCTGCACACAGCCTGACACCCAAGAAATTTCCAAGCCTTTCTGAAATCATGGTCTCTAAGCAGACAGGCAGCCCCTGGCAGGACTTCCAAAGAAACTAACCCCATTCTTGCAATAAGCAAGCTTTCAAGGAGGCCCTGCCTAGTGCCAGGCAGGCTGCAAGCCAAGATGAGAAGATGTGGTCACTGCTCTCCACTGATGTGAACAAAATCACAAGATTAGCGTTGTAATGGGGAAAGCTTCTGGTGGGGCCAGGGAAGGCTTCCTGGAGGAGGTGGTAATGGGAAGGTCATCAGGTTCTCTGCCTGGGTCTAAGCCTTCCTTGAAAAGCCACCTTCTGGTTGCTCAATCCCCCTGCCCTCCTGCCACTGGCTCACTTGCATTCTGTGTTTCAGCCACACCACTCACAATCCTCAAAAAGGACTAGATTGTCTCTGGCTTCCATGGCTTAACACTTGCAGCCCTCTTTTCCCTTTGCAGAGAAAACTCTTATTCCACCTCCAGAACCCAGATTAATAGTCGTATCCTCCAGCAAGCCTTCCTTGACAACCCCCTTCCCCAAGAGTTAGGTACTTCTTCCGTTCCATTTTTAGTTCTGCACTTCTCTTGCTGCAGTACAGTTTTATGATGTGTCTTTTGGCCTGGCACAGTGGCTTACACCTGTAATACCAGAGGCCTAGGCGGACAGATTGCTTGAGGTCAGGAGTTCGAGACCAGCCTGAACCACATGGTAAAACCCTGTCTCTATTAAAAATACAAAAATGAGCTGGGCATGGTGACACGTGCTTGTAGTCCTAGCTTCTTGGGAGGCTGAGGCGTGAGAATCACTTGAACCTGGGAGGTGGAGGTTGTAGTGAGCTGAGATCATACCACTACACTCTAGCCTGGGCAACAGAGTAAGACTCCTTCTCAAAAAAAAAAAATAGGCTGGGTGAGGTGGCTCACGCCTGTAATCCCAGCACTTTGGGAGGCTGAGGCGGGTGGATCCTGAGGTCAGGAGATCAAGACCATTCTGGCCAATTTGGTGGAACCCCGTCTCTACTGAAAATACAAAATTAGCCGGGCTAATTTTTGTATTTTTAGTGGAGACGGAGTTTCAGTGCACCTGTAGTCCTAGCTACTCGGGAGGCTGAGGTAGGAAAATCGCTTGAACCCAGGAGGCAGATGTTGCAGTGAGCCGAGATCCCGCCACTGCACTCAGTCCCTGAGCAACAGAGTGAGACTCCATCTCAAAATAAAAATAAATAAATAGTTTGTCTATTTATACCTCTGTAACCTCCAATTTGTGAGCTCTTCTGATGCAGGGACATCTTCTTTGCCATTACATTCTTGGTGCCAGGCCTAGGTATGTGACATGTCTCTGCAGGGTTCAAGAGGACAGCTACGTGATACATGGCGTTTATACTATGCTTTCTTCCCCACTGTCTCCTTCAACATTCGCCACCACCCAGTGATGGTAGTAGGGCAGGAATTATATGAAAATGAACAAGGCTCTACGGAGAATCTGACAGGAGCTGAGTGCAAGGCCAGACACTGGCAGGGACGTTTGTGTGGGATTTAATCATCTGAGATTCTCCGTGCCTGACATAGAAATGTTTGGCGAATCAGTTGTGTTTCTGAGAGCTCAAGAAACTTGCCCAAGGATGTGCAATTTAAATCAACGTTTTTTTTAGGATTTACTATTATCAGGGCCTGACCTTGAATTGCTCCCAGCCCAGTCCTCTGGCATGCCCTGGCAGATGGAAAAAAAATCCTGCCTCTACAGGCAATGGCCTGTTTCTGTAGGCTCTGCCATCTGGGTCAAACCTTCCCTCCCCTCCCCTGTGTTGCTTTTACTATCCCATCTGAGACATTTCTTTTTCATATTTAGAACCAGAAAAAGGCTGGGTGCCATGGCTCATGCCTGGAATCCCAGCACCTTGGGAGGCCAAGGTGAGTGGACTACCCGAGGTCAGGAGTTCGAGACCAGTCTGACCAACATGACAAAACCTCGTCTCTACTAAAAATACTAAATTAGTTGGGCATGGTGGTGCATGCCTGTAATCCCAGCTACTGGCAGGAGAATCGCTTGAACCTGGGAGGTGGAAGTTGCAGTGAGTTGAGATCACAAATTGAACCCCAGCCTGGGCAACAAGAGCAAAACTGTGTCTTAAAAAAAAACAAAACAGAAAAAAATTGTCTTTTGTGAAGAGTGAATCTCTTCCATCACATAACAAGAAAAAAATGGGCTGGGCTTAGTGGCTTACACCTATAATCCCTTGGGAGGGGGGAGGATTGCTTGAGCTCAGGAGTTCAGGATCAGCCTGGGCAACATAGTGAGACCCCATTTCTTTTTTTTTTTTTTTTTTTTGAGACGGAGTTTCGCTCTTGTTACCCAGGCTGGAGTGCAATGGCGCGATCTCGGCTCACCGCAACCTCCGCCTCCCGGGTTCAGGCAATTCTCCTGCCCCAGCCTCCTGAGTCGCTGGGATTACAGGCACGCGCCGCCATGCCCAGCTGATTTTTTGTATTTTTAGTAGAGACGGGGTTTCACCATGTTGACCAGGATGGTCTCGATCTCTTGACCTCGTGATCCACCCGCCTCGGCCTCCCAAAGTGCTGGGATTACAGGCTTGAGCCACCGCGCCCGGCGTGAGACCCCATTTCTAAAACAGAAAAAAAAAAAACCATCTCTTTGTGTTTCCCCTTTCCCTCTGGCTGCCAGGAGGCTTAGAGACAAGTAATAATAATAGCATTACAGTAGGAGTCAGAGTTAAAATATTTCCTCCCTACTTCCATGCTATGTGACTCCTTCAACTGAAACCTTGAATCTTTTAGGTGAAGAACAGGTGTAAATAAACATTTATATAATGAGCCCAGGGGAGAAGTCTGGGAAAGGATCCAGGTTGGAGAGCAGAGGGCTTAGATGAATCTCTCACCCTCCCTGAGACCCAGCTCTGTCGGCAGCCTAGGGTGAGAAATCTTGTTGCAGCCCTTGAATAGAGGCAGCCCTCCTGAGAAGAGGACTGGCCACCTCAAGGCCAGGGAGGGGGTCACAGTCAACACCCTCCCTGCCTAGGCTGTGAAGCTCATTTACACTTCAGACTCTGTGTGGCTAGAATTTTTATTTTTAAGGAGGAGTCAGAAAAGGAGTGTCTAGCGTGAAATCTCCTGGCTGGTGAATGTTGGCAACTAATTTGCATTTTTTCAAAACACTATGTAGGACAAATCAAACTTGGCTGCAGGCCAGACTGCACAGAGGCCCTCCCTTGCTCAGCCAGTCGAGACTAATCTACCTCCAAAACACTCCGTTGAGGTCAGGCCGGGGGTGGGGGAGTTTACATCATTTCTCCTGAAACCTGCCTTTTCCTCTCCCTGCATCCCAAGGGATCTGCCTTGTTCTGAGATGACCCACACTGGACCATTCACAGGACACTGTCTCAGCCTTGGATGACTGCCCTAATATGGACACTTGACCTAAAATGAGACAAGGAATCCCACTCCTGAGATATTTGCACTGGGGACAGAGCGAGGGACTGTCCCATGTGAGATAATTCCCATGGCTGGAGCTGTGAGATACAGAACTTGCCAGCAGTTGGCTGCTATGTTTTCCATGCTGAGGGTGTGATAGTGGTGACTAACAAGAGAAAGAATCCTACAGGGTCAGCATGCCTGGCTCTAGTTGTCCTAAGTCCACTACTACTTTCCTGTCCTAAAGGGCCAGAACACCCCAGTGTCCTCATGGTATCTGGCCTAGTTGTCCAAGCTAAGTGAGTCAGGTTTCTGTTCCTTGCAATGATCACTCCTAACTAGATCTGCTTGGGCCCTTTCCAGTCCTGCCTCTGACCATGGCTGGGAAACAGTTTTCTGAGGAATGGGAGCTGCAATGAGCTTCTAATCCCAGCCTCACACCCCGAACTCTCTGAGAAACTAAGGCAGTTTGGCCAGGCATAGTGGCTCATGCCTGTAATCCCAGCACTTTGAGAGGCCAAGACAGACAGATCACTTGAGGTTAGGAGTTTGAGACCAGCCTGGCCATCATGTTGAAACTCCATCTCCATTAAAATTTAAAAAAATAGCTGGGTTTGGTGGCAGGCGCCTGTAATCTCAGCTACTTGGGAGGCTGAGGCAGGAGATCGCTTGAACCTGGGAGGCAGAGGTTGCAGTGAGCCGAGCTCATGCCATTGCATTCCAGCTGAAAAGAATTGGACTCTTTTCATTTTCATGAAATGAGTCAGGCTGGTCTTGAACTCCTGACCTCAGGTGATCCACCCACCTTGGTCTCCCAAAGTGCTGGGAATACAGGCGTTAGCCACCACGCCCAGCCCCGTTAACATTTTTAATTGTCCTAACAGGAGAGGGGGCAAGTGCAACTGGCATCTACTGGGTAGAGATCAGGGGTGATAAACATCCTCCAATGGGCAGCACAGCCCTCTACAAACAAGAGTGATCTGGTCCAAAATGTCAATACTGCTGCTCTTAGGAAGCTCCAGCCTACCTTCCCTGAGATTTGGTGTTCCCATCCCTAACATGGGGACTATGGAGCTGTCACATTTTTCATGAGAATCCAGTGAGTTGACAGACATGATCCTCCTTTCAGGAAAAGACACAGTTCTGCAGAGATCATCATGGAGGGTTTATTACTGGGAATAAATTAAGATGGAAGCCCCAGCAAAGTGGGGCGGGGTGAGGTGAGACAGGTTGCCAATCTGTGTCCAAAGTGGGACGACACAGGCTCCACACAGGAGGAGGGCTCCAGGGTGAGCATGGCATCTGGCAGGGCCTGGCTCAAGGGGGCTGGGCTTGGCCCCAGAAGTGTGGCACAGGATGGGGAGGGAGTGCAGAGGTTCCTGCCAGCTACCTCAGTCTTGGGGAGGAGGAAGGGCTAGGAAAGTCCAGCAGAGAGAGAGGGTTAGGACCCACATGGATAGTCCTCACACGGCCCACGGAGCTCGCCCTGTTTCTACCACCTCTTACCCTGCCTGGAGCCCCCACGCTCTCTCACATGTACACATCTCATCACCTCCCCACGCTTGCCCACTCACCCAGACTTTTTTTCTCTCTCTTTCCTCCCCAACCCTCTCTTCCCCCACGGTCTTACCCCTCTGCATGTCCCCACCACACAGCCTCACCAGTTCCAAGCCTGAGCCCTGTGGAGTGGGACTGGGCTGGCCCAAGCTGGCATCCCTTCAAGCGAGGTTCTTACGTTCTCTCCCGGGGTTAGTTTCCACGCCTGCTGCCTAAAGCTGCAGCGCTGGTGCTATTGAGTGGAGGCAGGGGAGCTGAGTGGGGAAACTAGGTATTCCACAAAGAAATGAGGGCTTGGGAGGCTCACGACAGGCAACTATTGTCATGCCTGACTCTAGTCGGGGGCAGAGTGCTGCACAGCGCAAAGGCACTGGGGTCCAGCAGGGGATGCCCCAGAGCTGGGGAGAGTGGGCTCGAGTGAGTTGGCTTGACACGGAGAGCAAGCCCTGGGCCGGCAGCAGCAACTCGTCCAGGCACCCGGGTGCCCCAACTCCACTGCCAGCGTCCTCCCAGAGCACCTGGGGCCTCAGTTGGGAAGTCCCAGGCTGCAGAGGGATGGCCCAGAGGGCCAAGAGGCCGGCCTCCCTCTGCCTTGGGGGTCTCCCGGCTGGGCGGGCTGGGAGAAGGCACCCAGTGCTGCCCGCCGGTCCCGTTCGCGAGTCGGCTCAGACCTCGGGGCCGCCGAAGGCCAGGTTGTCGCGCACCATCAGCGTCTTGCGGAGGTCGCAGTCCACCAGGGGGCGCTGCATGCGCCACTTGTGCGCCTCCTGCAGACCCGGCTCGAAGTAGTAAATGCAGGCGCCGAAGCCCACCAGAATGAGGACGGAGATGACCAAATAGACCGGCACGAACCAGTCCAGGAAGTGCGGCATCGCGGCGGCCTTGGCTGCGGAGACACAGGGTGGGTGAGGGCCAGCAGAGGTGCCCCTTGTCCCGCCTACCCAGAGGGAGACCTGCAGGCTTCACAGAACCAGAGGCCCAAGCATCACTTTACCGATGGGAAGACTGACGTCCAGAAGAGCAAGGGTGGGTGAATGGCTGATCAAGAGCACATGGTGACTCCTGGGCAAGCACAGAGCTGTCCCCACGCCATGGGGACACCCAGCTCCTATTCACCCTTTAAGAAGGAGACTTAGGCCAGGCACGGTGGCTCATGCCTGTAATCCCAGCACTTTGAGAGGCTAAGGCAGGTGAATCACCTGAGGTCAGCAGTTCGAGACCAGCCTGACCAATATGATGAAACCTTATCTCTACTAAAACTACAAAAATTAGCCGGGCATGATGGCATTCGCCTGTAATCCCAGCTACTTGGGAGGCTGAGGCAGGAGAAACTCTTGAGCCTGGGAGGTGGAGGTTGCAGTGAGCCGAGATAGCACCACTGCACTCCAGCCTGAGTGACAGAGTGAGACTGTTTCAAGAAAGAAAAAAAAATTATAGATCATCTCCTCCAGGGATAGGATGACGCAGGGACCATTGAACACACTCCCAACTTCCCCTAGTTAAAAGAAAGGGGTGGGGTGAGGAGCCCATCTCTGCCTACCCAGCAGGGAGAACACTATTTGAGTACTTCCACAAACCTCACAACAGACCCCTGGGGCAAGTGTCACTATCCACATTTTACAGATGAAGAAACTGAGGCCCAGACAGGCTCACTAACTTGCCCTGGGTTACCCAACTGGAAAGTGGCAGAGCCAGACTCCAGACCCCAGCGATGTCCTGAGGCTTTCACCCTCCAGGACAGGTAAAGGCACATGAGCAGGATGAAATGAGAAGATGCCCACTTTGCTTCTGGAAATGGAAGCAGGGGGATAAATGGAAAGAACTCCAGGCAGGTTGGAGAGATGCCCTAGCTCCTCTGACCTGTCTCCAAACTCCAGATCCTCTTGTCTCTCTACTCCCAGGTGGGATTGTGAGGGGAGCTATGTCCCCAGGGGAGGGAGAGATGCTGCTTTCTGACCTACATCCATCCAGATCCCCTCTCCTACCCCGGAAGTCCTCACTGGCTATTCTGAGGCACTGACAATGTCTCAAAATGCCTATTTGTGGAAGAGTAAAATGAAGAGTGCACTGATTGTCCAGAGTGACTGGCGTAACCAAGGCAGGGGAGCTTGTAGGACCCAGCACCTCTTAACCAGCTGCCTTTCTGGGGAGGCGGAGAGAGTACAGGATTGCCTGGTGCTGCCAGGGTTGGCGAAGTTAGGGAAGGAGCTCCCAGGCAGGGAAGCTGCTCCAGTCTGACCTGACTGTGTCCAAGGTGACTCATGCCCCCTGCCCAGGCCCAGCCAGGCCCCCAAACATGCAAATGGGGGACTGGGGCAGAACAGAAGCCATTTCAGCTGCAATGCTAGGGGCTGTGGAATAGAGACCAAGGGCCCTCAACCTCTCCAGCCCTGTGCACAAAATCCCAGGCATTCTGAGGACCCCATGATCTCTTTCTGATTTTTCAGGGAACTGGCCTAGGTGGAAAAGCAACACACTCACTGGCCTCCTGTGTGACCTTGGCCCCTTCTTCACCCTCTCTGGGCCTCAGGGTTCCCTGTGCACAGTGACAGGGTGGAGAGGGGGTTGCCAGATGATCTACATGGAATTTTACAGACTCATTTCAGCCAAAATCCTGAGACATTATGAGTTTGCAGAGCCCCTCTCCCTACCTCCCAAGCCATTGGCAACATTTGGTGCCCTCCGTGTGCCCAAAGACCCACCTCACGCCCTGCAGATGCCAGTTCCGGGGGCTCTGCGCTGAGCACACCGCCTCAGCCTGAGCAGCTCAGTGTCGGCCCGTGGACTCATTCGCAGCTGCTGTCCCCAGAGACACTGCCATCTGCGGCCGCCCTGGATGCTGGAGGCAGAGATAGGGCAAGGCCAATGCCCCCCACGGGAGATGGAGCTTCTCACACCCGGGAACTCTGAGTGGGCCAGGAGGGGGCAGTCCTGGACTAGCTCAGCATCCTGGGACCTCTCCCTGCCCATCAGAGACCCTTCCCACTAGTCCCCACTCTCAGGATCGCAGGAGGTGGGACCTGTCTCAGCCAATCAGCAGCCTGGCAGAGCAACGGCTTTATCCTCCGTTGTCCTGGCAACCAGCCTTCTCTCTGGATCCCTGGTACTGTGCACGTGGTACAGCAGATGACAGGGCGGCAGGACTGGGGAATGTGGGGAGGACAAGTCATCCAGCAGGCTGCTGCACCCCAAGCCTAGTGGGCCTAGAGAGGAGAGGATTGTGGCTGATAACTCCAAGGGATTGAGCATTTGGGAGCAGGGAGAGACTGGGGTCCTTAGCAAGTGGGTAGGGACACAGAATTGTGACTAGCAGAGCAGAGCCAAGGGGATTATTTGTTATAGAAAAAAGAACCAAGACCAAGACTGAGTGTTCAGACACATTGGCTCAAACATTTACTATGTCCCAGACACTGTTTTCAATGCTTTGATTATATTAACTCATTTGATTCTCATTCACTGATACATAGCAAGAAAGTAGCAATGTCAGGGTCAGAGCCCTAGCCTGGCTTCATGACCCTCCCAAGTAGCTGCCCCTCCCCATTCTGCCTCATCTACCCCACAGCACCCCCAGCTGGTGTAGAGCCAACATAGGCACTGAGCCCTCCCATCTGCCAGGCTAGCCCCACACATCACTTCCTGCAGTACTCCCAGCTCAACTGGTGTTGAGACCCCATTTTAGGATGAGGCAGAGAGGTGAAGCTGCTGGCCTTCCCCTCTCCCAGAGCCCTCAGCTTCCCAGTGACTAAGCTGGAATTCAAAGCCAAGGGCTGACCTTGGGGGTGGGGTCCACCTCCCCAAGCATGGATCCCCCCTACCTGCCTGAGCCATAGACAAGGTGTCTGCAATGTATTGAGGGCTATTGTCTCAGGAGGAGAGCGCAGCCCAAGAGCCCGTGGGGTGAGGCGGGGAAGAGGCTTCCAGGAGCCACCTCCCTCAGGAATCTGTTCCCAGAAACCTGGGGATTGGGAGTGGGGAAAGGCTTTGGGTGAAATGGCTTCAGGACCTAGGTCCCCCACCACAGACACCTCTGGGGAACATCTAGGGGCTCTTCAAATATGACAGGTCCTTTCCAGCATATGTGGGGTAAGGGGGGTGACTGTGAGTTCAAAGAGGGTTTGTTTTGTTTTGTTTTTTGAGACAAGGTCTTGCCCTTTCACTCAGGCTGGAGCACAGTGGCGTGATCATGGCTCATTGCAGCCTCTGCCTCTTGGGCTCAGATGATACTCCCACCTCAGACTCCCGAGTAGCTAGGACCACAAATGCATGCCACTATGCCCAGCTGAGTTTTTGTAGAGACAAGTACTTTTTGTAGAGACAAGATTTTGCCAGGTTGCCCAAGCTGGTCTTGAACTCCTGGCCTCAAGCTAGCCTCCTGCCTCAGCCTCCCAAAGTACTGGGATTACAGACATGAGCCACCACCTGGCCAAAGTGTTTTTTAACATTTTGGGGTGGAAGAGCAGAGGAGCTGGGGGAAGAATTACAAAGGGGTTGGCCGGGCACCATGGCTCACACCTGTAATCCTAGCTTTTTTTTTTTTTTTGAGACTGAGTTTTGCTCATGTGCAATGGTGCAATCTCAGCTCACCACAACTTCCACCTCCTGGGTTCAAGCGATTCTCCGCCTCAGCCTCCCGATCCCAGCATTTTGGGAGGCTGAAGTGGGCGGATCATGAGGTCAAGAGATCGATACCATCCTGGCCAACATGGTGAAACCTCATCTATACTAAAAATACAAAAATTAGCTGGGCGTGGTGGTGTTGTGCCTGTAATCCCAGCTACTTGGGAGGCTGAGGCAGGAGAATCAGTTGAACCCCGGAGGCAGAGTTTGCAGTAAGCCAAGATCACACCACTGCACTCCAGCCTGGGCGACAGAGCAAGACTGCATCTCAAAAAAAAAAAAAGGCAGGAGTGACCAGACATGGTGGCTCATGCCTATAATCCCAGCACTTTGGGAGGCCGAGGCGGGTGGATCACGAGGTCAAGAGATTGAGACCATCCTGGTCAACATGGTGAAACCCCGTTACTAAAAATACAAAAATTAGCTGGGCATGGTGGTGTGCGCCTATAGTCCCAGCTACTTGGGAGGCTGAGGCAGGAGAATTGCTTGAACCCAGGAGGCGGAGGTTGCGGTGAGCCGAGATCATGCCATTGCACTCCAGCCTGGGTAACAAGAGCGAAACTCCGTCTCAGAAAAAACAACAACAACAACAAAAAAGGCAGGAGTAAAGTTTTTGGGATACGTTCAGTATCTTAATGGTGATGGTGGCTTTTTAGGTATATACATATGTCAAACTTATCAAATTGTACCCTTGAAATATGTGTAGTTGATTACATATGTCCCTTATACCTCAATCTGTAAAAAATGTGATCCATGGCCTGTGGGTATTGTTTTAGCCACTGATTCCTTATTCAGACAAAAGCTTATGGGAAGCTCAATACATAATAGAGATAAAGGTTGCTTCTGTTCAATGATGGGGTGGGGTGGGGGTTCTGGACCCTATCCACTCAGAATCCCCCTGTCCCTCACAGGGCCCCAAGTCATCTCCCTAGGGCTCCACAGAAGCCGATTTTAAAAACACTGGCCCAGAGGACTCTGATGACCCTGCCAGCTTGGGTGTTTAGGGTATAAGAACCTTCAGGCCTCAGTCTGGTCTCCTGCCCATCGCTAACTTTCATCACATATGGATCCTACACACAGCTACTTTCTGTCTCACTGCTTATGTTTCAGCCAATGATCAGATCCTGGTGAAGTGGAGTACGGGCTCCCCAAGGACATAGCTCACCTTCCCCGGGGCTGCTGCTGCTCCTGATGGCCACTCTAACTGCGGTGCCTCGTTTGTTGTTACCACTGAAGCAAACTCCCTGAAGCAAATGGCCCCTCTGGGACCAGGTCTCCAGGGCAGGCACTCAGCCCATGCTGCCCGAATGGGTCTCAGCCCAGCGCCCCCTGTAAAGTCCGTACCAGAGTCCAAAGTCTTTTCCCAGCCCACCCTTCTCTAAGGGCCTCAGTCTCTGGGAGCTGAATCACCTCCATGACCTCACCTCCTCCCCTGTTCTCCTCACTTCATCTGCTACCACCACCGGCCTCCTTGCTACACCTCGGAAGTGCCAGGAGTGCTTCCCACTCAGGGCTCTGCACGTGTACTGCCTTCTTCCTAAGGCCTCTTCTTCATCTTACCTAATGGGCCCCTCTCTCACTGAATTCAAGCATCTGCTCAAACGTCACCTTAGGGAGGCCTCCCTGACCTAAAGTAGCCTCCTTCCACCCATCACTTCCCCTGTCAGCTTTAGTTTATTATTATTATTATTTTGAGATGGGGTCTTGCTCTCTTGCCCAGGCTGGAGTGCAGTGGCATGATCTCGGCTCACTGCAACACAGGTTTAAGTAATTCTCCTGCCTCAGCCTCCCAAGTAGTTGGGATTACAGGTGCCCACCACCACGCCCAGCTAATTTGTTTGTTTGTTTGTTTTTTGGTTTTGAGACAGAGTTTCATTCTTGTTGCAAGCCTGGAGTGCAGTGGTGAGATCTCAGCTAACTGCAACCTCTACCTCCCAGGTTCAAGTGATTCTCCTGCCTCAGCCTCCTGAGTAGCTGGGATTACAAGCATGTGCCACCACATCTGGCTAATTTTGTATTTTTAGTAGAGACAGTCGTTGGTCAGGCTGGTCTCAAACTCCTGACCTCAGGTGATCCACCTTCCTTGGGCTCCGAAAGTGCTAGGATTACAGGCGTGAGCCACCGTGCCCGGCATTTTTTTTTTTTTTTTTTTTTTTTTTTGAGATAGGGCCTCACTCCGTCACCCAGGCTGGAGTGCAGTGGCATGGTCTAGGCTCACTGCAACTTTTACCTCTAGGGTTCAAGTGATTCTCCCACCTCAGCCTTCTGAGTAGCTGCACACCACCATGCTCAGCTAATTAAAAAAATTTTTTTGTAGAGACAAGGTCTCACTATATTGCCTAGGCTGGCCTCAAACTCCTGGCCTCAAGTGATCCACCCATCTCAGCCTCCCAAGTGCTGAGTTACAGGCATGAGCCATCGTGTCCAGCTTGCTTTACTTTCTTGTCATAGTGCCTACAGCTAGTTAACTTTTTTTTTTTTTTTGAGACGGAGTTTCGCTCTTGTTAACCCAGGCTGGAGTGCAATGGCGCGATCTCGGCTCACCGCAACCTCTGCCTCCTGGGTTCAGGCAATTCTCCTGCCTCAGCCTCCTGAGTAGCTGGGATTACAGGCATATGCCACCACGCCCAGCTAATGTCTTGTATTTTTAGTAGAGATGGGGTTTCACCATGTTGACCAGGATGGTCTCAGTCTCTTGACCTCGTGATCCACCTGCCTTGACCTCCCAAAGTGCTGGGATTACAGGCGTGAGCCACCGCGCCCGGCGACTAGTTAACTTTGAAGGCCAAGCAATGGCTCACACCTGTAATCCCAGCACTTTGGGAGGCCGAGGTGGGCAGATCACCTGAGGTCGGGAGTTCGAGACCAGCCTGACCAACATGGAGAAACCCCATCTCTGCTAAGAATACAAAGCCATGAGTGGTGGTGCATACCTGTAATCCCAGCTACTCCGGAGGCTGAGGCAGGAGAAATCACTTAAACCCGGGAGGCAGAGGTTATGGTGAGCTGAGATCACGCCATTGCACTCCAATCTGGGCAACAAGAGTGTAACTGTCTCAAAAAAATAACAAAACAAACAACAAAAAGGACTGTTAGGAAGTCCTCTCCACACCCCATGCCATGAGGAATCAAAGCCCCATCTGTGCTGAGGGCAGGGGCTCCATGGGGCTATTTACTTCCTGATCTTTCTGAGCAAGACATACTTAGTTTAGTCTGCAGTAAGGACTTAGGCTAGACGGTGTCTCTGCTCTCCCCAATATTACAACAACGAGCACACTGGCATCATTGTCTATCCTGCCCCCATCACACTAAGTTGATCAATAACGTCTGATTCATCTGTCTTCCCAGGGTGGGGCATTGGGTCTGGCATAGGAAATGATAAATGAATGACTACTGAGAATGAATGGATGAATGAAATTAATAAATAGATAATCAATTTATTAATTACCCACCATGTACCAGGTACTTTTTCGAGTGCTGGACATACAAAGTGACTGTAAGTCTTTTTTTTTTTTTTTTTTTCCCAAGTAAGATTTTTCTATTCTACAAGACCTAGACAATTTTTGTTAATTAATGGGCAAATGGTCTGAGGTGCCGGACATCCAGGCATCATATAGAGGCCAGACTGGTTTACATAAAAAAAAATTCTTCATTTAGGAATAGGCAAAGACCTCTGTAAGGTCTTTTAGGCTGACTGATGGGCCCATGGACACCATGTTAACCTCTATGACCTACACAGACACTCCAGATGAGTTCCTGGAAAATCTGAAGTAGGTAGAAGACCAGGCTGAGATATCCCTAAGGTGTGGGACACCACCTCCCCATCCATTGCTACAAGTCACTCACCCTCATCACCCACTTAAAACCTAACCACCCTTAGCCCACCCAGCGCCAGTACCCCATCCCACAACAGGCTTTAAAAGGCCTAAAGCCTGTTATCACCTGTCTATTGCAACATGGCCTTTAATTCCTACAAACTCTCCTTATAATTCCCCTATCCTAGTTGTCCAAAAACCAGACAAATTCTACAGACTAGTCCAAGACCACCGCCTCATTAATCAGACTGTAATTCCCATCCACCCGGTTGTACCAACCCCTATTCCCTCCTATCTTCCACACCCCCTTCCAGAGAAATCATTAGAGAGGCTACGGAAGGTGACAAAGTGGTAAGGCCTGCTATCCCCGTGCTGAGTACAATAGTAATTCCTAACCCTACAAATAAGGGGTTCAATGAAATGACCCACTTGTGTCATGTCAGGATCTCAAGGGGAACAGAGAGGTTTTCATCTCCATTGGCAAACTGAATTTTGGAAGTAAGAAAAACTAGGGTACAAGTGCCTGTCCAGTTAGTAGGAAGGCAGATGTAAGAGGAAGAACCACAGAGGAAAAAAAGTCCTTGGCTTATTCTGGGGGTTACTCTGGACCTGGCTGGACTGGCTGGACACTCTCTAATGGAGTCATGCCTTCTTCCAACCCTCAGTCCTTGATACCTTTCTCCTTGTCTTATTTGTACCCTGTATTTTCCGATTAATCTCTCAATCCTACAAAATCGTATACAAGCGATAACCAATCAGTCAATATGACAAATGCTCCTTCTAGCAACCCCACAATATCACCCCTTGCCCCAAGAGCTCCCAGCAGTCTAAATGGCTTAGACAGAACTGGAAGTGTAAACTGAAAAGATGAGAAGGTGTTCTGGGAGGGCTGGGGTCTTGTACCTAGATACCAAGGGAACCAGTAAGGGCTGCAGCTGTTAAAGGTTGTAGCGGGGTTTGGTGGGGTAACTGTGTGGAGGGAGAGCTTTTGTTTTCATGGTGTATGAGAAAGCGTGTGGTAGCTATAAGTAACTTTTTTTTTTTTTTTTTTTTTTTGAGACAGTCTCGTTCTGTTGCCAGGCTGGAGTGCAGTGGCAAGATCTCGGCTCACTGAAACCTCCAACTCCCTGATTCAAGCTATTCGCCTGCCTCAGCTTCCTGAGTAGCTGGGATTACAGGTGCCTCCCACCGCACCCAGCTTTTTTTTTTTTTTTTTTTTTTTGTATTTTTAGTAGAGAAAGGGTTTCACCATGTTGGCCAGGATGATTCTCTATCTCCTCACCTTGTGATCCACCCACCTTGGCCTCCCAAAGTGCTGGGATTACAGGCGTGAGCCCCTGTAACCAGCCACCATTTACTTTCATTAATAAGACTGGGTATGAGCAGACAGGAAGAGGGGTCTGAAGGAGAGTCTGAGCAGCAAGAGGAGGGTACCCAAGGGTAAAGTGAAAGACAAGGCAATTGCCTGTCTAGGCAAGACCTGCTATTGATGTTTTTAAGCCTGCTAGTAATAAGGGAGGCTTTTCTATAATGTGCAGTTCATATGCTCCTATTTTTTGGTTAACGTGGGTAGCAGGGCTCTTGAGGTGAAGTGTAAAGGAGCACAAAGTGGGTGGGAGATTTCCTAGCGGGTTATTCTGGACCCGGCTGGACTGGCTGGACACTCTCTAATGGAGTCATGGCTTCTTCCAACCCTTAGTCCTTGATACCTTTCTCCTTCTCTTAATTGTACCCTGTGTTTTCTGATTAATCTCTCAATCCTACAAAATCGTATGCAAGCGATAACCAATCAGTCAATATGACCAATGCTCCTTCTAACAACGCCACAATATCACCCCTTGCCCCAAGATCTCCCAGCAGTCTAAATTCTTGCACATTTTTAGGTTTCCACGCCGCTCCCAATCCCATTCAAAGAAGCCCTGAGAAACATCGCCCCATCACCTCTCTGTGCTGGCCTTCCTGATATTCCACTGCCCCCCACTCTTCTTTTCGCTTTATATTACTGATATAAAAAGACAGGAATGTAAGGTCTTTTAGGCTGACTGACGGCCCCATTGCCATCATGTTAATCTCTGTGACCTGCACAGACACTCCAGATGAGTTCCTGGAAAATCTGAAGTAACTGGAAGACCATGAAAAGAGGAAGAAATGATCAACTCCTGGAGCACCTACTCAACTTTGAGACATTCTCTATCGTTCCTTATTCCCACCCCAATTGTTAATGCCACTGGACTTTGGTCAACCTTGTGACTCCACACCCTATGACCCCCTCCCAGTTTGCAAAAAACCACCCTAAACCGTAAGTTCTGTAACTTTTCACCGCCCACCCCAAACCTATAAAACCAACTCCTAACCCACCACCCTCAGCTGACTCTTTTTGGACGCAACCCACCCGCACCCAGGTGAATAAACAGCCATGTTGATTACACAAAGCCTGTTTGGGAGGGTGTCTTCATTCAGAGTGCACGTTTTAATAGTGACAAAGTCTCTAACCTCTTGTTTCTTACATTCTAGATGGAGAGACAATAAACGTAATTACACAGCTGTTGGGAGAACCAGTTCGCTATGGGCCCTGAGTGCCCCTGCACATTCTTGCTGGGTATGCCAAGAAAGCAAGACCCTGGCAGCTCTGTACTCAGGCTGGGTTTGTCTTTCAAGGAACCTTGAAAGACAAGGTAAAGTCTCCGACTGGACAAAGAACAGCATGCTTACCACTCACTATTAAAGCAGTCAACTGGCAGGGCCTGCTGGTGTGCACCGGGAGTCCCAGCTACTCAGGAGGCTGAGGCAGGAAGTACTTGAGCCCAGGAGTTCGAAGCTGTAGTGAGCTATGATAGTGTCACTATACTCCAGCCTGGGCAACACGGTGACACTTGAAAAAAAGAAGAAAAAAAAAAAGGCCAGGCACGGTGGCTTACGCCTGTACTCCCAGCACTTTGGGAGGCCGAGGCGGGTAGATTACTTGAGGCCAGGAGTTTGAGACCAGCTTGGACAACTTAGAGAAACCCCGTCTCTATTAAAAATACAAAAATTAGCCAGGCCTGGTGGCGCGCGCCTGTAATCCCAGCTCCTCGGGAGGCTGAGACAGAAGAATCGCTTGAACCCGGGAGGCAAAGGTTGCAGTGAGCCCAGGTGGCGCCATTGCACTGCAGCCTGGGGAACAGAGGGAGACTCCTTCTCAAAAAAAAAGCACTGTGAGCATGAATGAACGAAAGTGCACAAAGAAATCACTAAAAACCTGCTTACTGTGGAGCGTGGAACAAAAGACCTGTCCACCAGGTGCTCCACGGGTGAGGCTGAAACGCCCCTCAGAAAAGGAGACAGCTGTTCGGGTCCTTTAAGAGGAGGCCCCATCCCGCCCCGCGAAGCCCCGCCCGTAAGGAGGCACGTGCCCCCAGGCCACGCTCTAGGGGCGGGACTCAGGGCGGTTTGAAAGGTCGGCGCGCAACGCAACAGCGGCGGTCGGCCTTGCTGCTGAGATGTCGGTATTGAGGCCACTGGATAAGCTGCCCAGCCTGAACACAGCCACCATTTTGGTAGGTGCCGGCGGACCCGCTTCCCCAGCCGGCCTTTCCTCCCTGGCGGAGCTTCAGCCCCACACGTCTACTGAGCTCCCTGAAGCGCCAAGCCAGCGCGCGCCACAGTGGTGGGGGCGGGGAATAGGCGGAGAGCCACGATATGAACCAATCGGAGTAGCCATTCTCCGAGGCTGAGAGACGTACCCACCAATAGATGCGCGGCGGGCCCTTTTCCAGCTTCTGATTGGCAGGTTTCCGCGCCCGGACTTGCTTGTTCCGCGTCTGGGGGCCTGGACTCCTGGTGAGGCCAGCTGTCGGAGGTGGGGTCAGGGGGAGTAAAGTGCGGTGCCAACAGGCCTGCAGCGGGTCCATACCTCAGCCACCAGCCCGTGCCGCCTCGCGGGGTCCGCTTCTCGGGGAATGCCCTCCGAGCTGCCTGCGCGCGGCGGCCCGATCCCCCCGGGAGTGGGTCGAAGGGCCAGGCCCTCCCCAGGGGATAGTGTGTCCGGGGCTCTAATGGTCGCTCTGTCTCCCTGCGCAGCTGGTGGGCACGGAGGATGCTCTTCTGCAGCAGCTGGCGGACTCGATGCTCAAGGAGGACTGCACCTCCGAGCTGAAGGTGTAAGTAGGCTGTGGCTTGGCCCACGTGTCTCTCACCCTAGAGGGATTCAGTCCTAGCTGCTAAACCCGGAGGCCCAGCGACCTCTCCTCTGATCCTGGGCCTTCTCCCGGCATGTAGCGTAGCTGGCAAGTCCCAACCTCACCTTGACGAGGTGGTGACTCAACAGAGCCCCTTTCTGGTAGAGGGAATCAGACAGGAGTGATCTGAATAGGACTGGCCCTGTCCTGCCTCTGTGCTGGCCCGAGGAGTCATGGCCACAAGAGCCTCGGGTGGCTAGGGTGAGGTTGGGAGCCCTTGACAGACCCTACCCGATGAAGGGCAGCATTTAAACGGTCGCTGTGAGGTGGGTATGGATATCTTGAGTCCTGCAATTTCCTGTTTTTCAGCCACTTGGCAAAGTCCCTCCCTTTGCCCTCCAGTGTGAATCGGCCCCGAATTGACCTGATCGTGTTTGTGGTTAATCTTCACAGCAAATACAGGTGAGACCCAGAGGACAGGACTCAGGCAGGCCTGGCTCAGGAGTGTGCTGGGACAGTGACCTAACTTGTGCTGGGAACTGGGGAGGATGAGAGAGGTCAGGAGTTCAAAACCAGCTTGGCCAATATGGTGAAACCTCGTCTCGACTAAATATACAAAAATTAGCTGGGTGTGGTAGCACATGCCTGTAATCCCAGCCAGCTACTAGGGAGGCCGAGGCACGAGAATCACTTGAACCCAGGAGGCGGAGGTTGCAGTGAGCTGAGATCGCACCACTGCACTCCAGCCTGGTGACAAAGTGAGACTTTATCTAAAGATAAAGTCTCACTAAAAAAAAAAAAAAAACAAAAGCCAGGCATGGTGGCATGCACCTGTCATCCCAGCTACTCGGGTGGCTGAGGCAGGAGCATCACTTGAACCTGAGAGGCGGAGATTGCAGTGAGCCAAGATTGCGCTAATGCATTCCAGCCTGGGTGACAGGGAAACTCCATCTCAAAAAAAAAAAAAAAAATTAATATAAAAATTAGCTGGGTGTGGTGGCACATGCTTGTAATTTCAGCTACTCGGGAGACTGAGGCAGGAGAATCACTTGAACCTGGAAGGTGGAGGTTGTGGTTAGCTGAGATTGTGCCATTGCACTCCAGCCTGGGCAACAAGAGTGAAATTTCATCTCAAAAAATTAATTAATTAGTTAATTAAAGGACAAAGTATTTCTCAAAGGAATGCAACCCTTTGTCATTCTCTGGCCTCTAGGATCAGAGAAGCAAGGGCTTCTGCTTTCTCTGTGGTAAAGTTTTGTTCTCTGGTTTGTTTTCTTCCCCTGGCCTGGCCACCACAGCCTCCAGAACACAGAGGAGTCCCTGCGCCATGTGGATGCCAGCTTCTTCTTGGGGAAGGTGTGTTTCCTCGCCACAGGCGGTAAGTACTTCCCTCACCTGCTACTGCCGACCCCCAGCCAAGGGAAAGCTGGGGCAGTAGACTCCTTGTCAAGGCAGCCTGGGTGATGGAAAGAACGTGTATTTTACACACTCAGGCCTGTCAGAGGGTGGAGGGCAGGAGGAGGGTGAAGATCAGGAAAAATAACTAATGGGTGCTAGGCTTAATACCTGGGTGACAATAATCTGTACAACAAACCCCATGACAGAAGTTTACCTATATAACAAATCTGCATATGTATCCCTGAACCTAAAATAAAAGTTAAATTTAAAAAAAAAAAGAAGACATACTTTGGAATCGGTCTATCTAAGAGTGAATCTGAGCAGATAATTCTTCTGTTGCATGGAGCTGCCTAGTGATTGCCTATGGCTTTCAGTAAAATCCAAACTCCTCTAAAAACACAAAGTACTTTGCAGTTGGGCCTCTGCCTTCTGGGCTGGTCTCATCTCCTGTTACTCTGTTTCTTTGGGTCAGCTTATCGTTCTCAGAAAAAGTCCTGCTGTTCTTGAGAGTTTGTAATATTAACAGTGAAAATAATAATGGCGAGCCTCTTTTGAGCTCTCACTGTGAGGCAGATACTGTAATTGCTTTGTTTTTGTATCTATTAATGTTTGAGGTAGGTATTACAACCTCAGTTTTATAGCCATGAGGTTAATTTGCCCAAGGCCCCTAGATAAAAAGTGGTAGAGCTGAGGTTCACACCTGGGGAAGTCCTGTTTCAGGGCCCATCCTCTTTTTTTTTTTTTTTTTTTTTTTTTGAGACAGAGTCTCACTCAGCCACCCAGGCTGGAGTGCAATGGCGTGATCTCCACTCACTGCAACCACTATCTCCCAGGTTCCAGCAATTCTCCCATCTCAGCCTCCTGAGTAGCTGGGATTATAGGCACCCACCATTGTGACCGGCTAATTTTTGTATTTTAATAGAGACGGGGTTTCACCATGTTGTCCAGGCTGGTCTTGAACTCCTGACCTCAGGTGATCCACCCGCCTCAGCCTGCCAAAGTGCTGGGATTACAGGGGTGGGCCACCGCGCCCGTACTCTTTATGATTACTCTAGGCTTCTCTCAAATACATTTCCTTTTGTTTGTCTTGTAACCCCTACATATACCTCAAAACTCAGCCCTGGTGTCACTCTAGCATGCATGAGGTGTCTGACCTGTCTGCCTTCCCTGCTGAACTGTTAGCTCCTTGAGCAGAGCACCTGGCACAGATAATTCTCAAGAAGCATTGGTGGGCAAATGAAGGCCAGATAATTTCTAGATGTCAACTCACTGACTCCAGAGTGACTCAGTGGGTAGGCACTATTATTATCTTCATTGTCTAATTTGATATTCTTAACTACCTAGAAAAGAAAGTAGGATAGGACTGTCACCCTCGCAACTAGAAAGAAACTGAGCCCCTGAGCGGGGGAGTGAGTTACTCTGCCCAGCACTTCCTGAATTCCATCCAGGAAGGCAGAGATTGCAGCTGTAGCACTCATGGCTTCTTTGCAGCTGGACGGGAGAGCCACTGCAGCATTCACCGGCACACCGTGGTGAAGCTGGCCCACACCTACCAAAGCCCCCTGCTCTACTGTGACCTGGAGGTGAGCATGCTGATCACAGGGACCAACACTGCACTCGGGTGAGGGAAACGGGGTGGTCAGCATACAGGGGTCACATCGGGAATGCTTAGCGAAGCACTGAGTATCCGAGCAAGGCAGCTCCTGAGGTAGAGAGAGACACAGGATCCTGGCATTTCTGCTCACTGACTGTGACCTGGGCAGGTCACCCTGCGCCTTGGGGTACACAGGTGTAAAGCGGAGGTGCTGTACATTCATCTGGAGTGCATCTTATATGCAAGGCTCTAGCACGTGCTGCCCTGCTTTTCCTTTCGCTGCGTTTCTGCAAACTTAGTTATAACTAAGTCTTATGTGTTTGTATTTGTGAGTCCACTCTCCTGCTAGAGTGTAAATGATTGTGAGGCCGGGCATATGTCTGTCTCCAGTAACTGATGCATCCTCATGTCCGTTGGCAGTCAGAATGCCTGATTTGCCCTTACCTCTCTGGATTGCAGACCTGGTCTAGTCCTAGTCCAAGTCAGGGTACCTAGCAGGCAGTAGGGACGTTTGTTGGGTAAGTGAGTAGATGGTTGGATGGATACGTAGGGTGTTGGTTCTGCCCTGACAGGCTTCTGTTGGTGTCTCTCACAAGGTGAAACTAACCATGGGGGGTAGGAAAGTAGCCTTGTTGTTGTTGTTGTTGTTGTTTTAGGTAAGGTCCTGCTCCATTGCCCAGGCTGGAGTGCAGTGGTGTGGTCATGGCTTACTGCAGACTCAAACTCCTGGGCTCAAATGAATCTCCCACCTTTGCCTACTAAGTAGCTAGGACTACAAGCATGCAGCACTGCACCTAACTAAGTATTTATTTATTTACTTTTTAATGTACAGATGAAGTCTTGCTATGTTTCCCACATTGGTCTCAAACTCCTGGCCTCAAGTGATCCTCCCACTTTAGCTTCCAAAAGTGCTGGGATTACAGGCGTGAGCCACCACGCCTGGCCTTCAGCCACTTTTTATGCAGGATAAATCCTGATGACTTTTTTTTTTTTTTGAGACAGTGTCTCATTTTGTCGCCGGGCGCCAGGCTGGAGTGCAGTGGCTCGACCTCCACTCACTGCAACCTCCGCCTCCTGGGTTCAAGCAGTTCTTCTGCCTCAGCCTCCCGAGTAGCTGGGACTACAGACGCGCGCCACCACGTACAGCTAATGACTTTTTGCTAAAGAGGCATCAGCAGGAGTTGATGTGTTCCCCACCACCCCCAGGGGTCTACTGAGGGGTCTCAGGGCCTATGCTGCCCCACCTATGCACCAGGCCTGCTCCATTCCTTTGGAAACCTGTTTGTTGGTTTTGAGATATATTTTGAAGAGTTGTGTTTCTGCTCTATTCTGGGTCTTGTGCCTGTTACCAAAGGCGAAGTGATGCAATGGAGGGAGAACCGAGTGAGCACGTGATCTGTCACCACCATCTAGACCAGGGGCCCTTATCTTGGTGTCCGGGCACTCCTCTGGTGATAGCAGTCTGTGACTGTCACCAGTAGAAATGGGGATGTTTTCTTTTCTTTCTTTTTTTTTTTTTTTTTTTGAGACAGAGTCTCACTCTGTTGCCCAGGGTGGAGTGCAGTGGCATGATCTCGGCTCACTGCAACCTCTGCCTCCCAGGTTCAAGTGATTCTCCTGCCTCAGCCTCCCGAGTGGCTGGGATTACAGGCGCCTGCCACTGCACCTAGTTAATTTTTGTATTTTTGGTAGAGACGGGATTTCACCATATTGGCCAGGCTGGTCTCGAACTCCTGACCTTGTGATCCAGCCTCTGCGGCCTCCCAAAGTGCTGGGATTATAGACGTGAGGCACTGTGCCAGGACTAAATGGGGATGTTTTCATATCACATTAGGATTGGGCAGATCTTATCACTGCCTCACATGGCAGCAGCTGTTAGACCTGCCCCTCAGTTGATGCATCCATCACGATACACGCTTGACTCTGTCACACATTTGTTTTCCTATTTGATGACTACCTTTAGAGCCCCCAACCAGATCAGCGCCCTGATCTCACAGATGAGACCCTGAGGCCTGGGCACATCCCAAGTGCCTGTCCCTGCCAGGCCTTCCTCCCAGAGAGAAGAGGTGACTTTCTCAGCGTCATACAGCTAGTGAGTGAGGGGTAGAGCCAGCTGGTGGGTATGCAGCTGTCTCTCCCGTCCTAACCTGCTGACTGTGTGACTTTGAGTAGGTCACTTTCCCTGCCGCAAAGCGTTAGTTTTCTCATCTCTAAAGGGGAATCACAATCTTTGCTCCATAGTTTAGGTGCTGGTGGGGGACAGCAGTGCCTGCTCGCCTTGTGACAAGTGGTGCAATTCTGTCTGTGGTCATGAGGTGGCAGGCCAGGCCAGGTCCTGGGTTCTCTCATGGCCTAGGCAGGAAGCAAGAGGCCCCTGCCTGGTTCCAGCCAGCAGCAGGAGCTGCAGAAATGCCTGCTTGGAACATATACCTGCATCCTTCAGATGAAGGACCCAGGGTTTGAACTGGCCTCGCTCTTAATGCTGGTGTTGTCCTCTTCAAACACTCCTCTGCATAATTGAGTTTGAGCCCTACCATATATCTTGAGGCCTTTGCGTGGCAGGAATTATCGGCCCTGTTTCATTGATGAGGAAACACAGGAAGGTATGTGATTGACCCAGTGAAATAATTTCCTAGATCTACTGATAGGGCTCTATGCTGGACCCTGGGAACACAAATGAGTTAGATATGGGCCCTGCCCTCTCAGAATCTCAAGAAATAAACAGACATGTAACATACGCAACAGCAGAAGGAGCTTTGGGAGCCTGGTGGTGGAATTAGGTCATTTCTTCCTGGATGTCATGGGCAAAGTCATGATTGTAGTCAGACGTGGGCTTTTGGGTCACGTCTCTGGAGTGACGTGGATTGGAGGAGACCTGGCCAGAGGCAGGAGGCTGGGTTGAGCTGCTGCAGGAGGCAGGTTGTAGAACCCAAGCCTCAGCAGCTTAGAGATAGATTTCAGGGACAAAGCCCACCAAACTCAGAGTGAATTTATTCAAAAAATACTTCCTGAGTTTCTTTTTTTTTTTTTTTGAGATGGAGTTTCGCTCTTGTTACCCAGGCTGGAGTGCAATGACGTGATCTCGGCTCACCGCAACCTCCGCCTCAATTCTCCTGCCTCAGCCTCCTGAGTAGCTGGGATTACAGGCACACGCCACCATGCCCAACTAATTTTTTGTATTTTTAGTAGAGACAGGGTTTCACCATGTTGACCAGGATGGTCTCGATCTCTTGACCTCGTGATCCACCCGCCTCGGCCTCCCAAAGTGCTTGGATTACAGGCGTGAGCCACCGCGCCCGGCACTTCCTGAGTTTCTATAGTGCCAAGCACTGTTCTAGGTTCCCGGGACACAGCACAGAGGAAAACAGTATATTAAAAAAAAAAATCCAGCTTCCTGCTGGGCACAGTGGCTCATGCCTTACTGTAATCCCAGCACTTTAGGAGGCCGAGGCGGATGCAAAATGAGATCAGGAGTTTGAGACCAGCCTGGCCAACATGGTGAAACCTCACCTCTACTGAAAATACAAAAATTAGCGGGGCATGGTGGCTGGTGCCTGTAATCTCAGCTAATCAGAAGGCTGAGGCAGGAGAATTGCTTCAACCTGGGAGGCGGAGGTTGCAGTGAACCAAGATCGTGCCACTGCACTCCAGCCTAGACAACAGAGCAAGACTCCATTTTGGGAGGAAAGAAAAACCCAGTTTCCTGCTGGGCGTGGTGGCTCACACCTATAATCCCAGGGAGGCTGAGGTGGCAGGATCACCTGAGGTCAGGAGTTTGAGACTAGCTTGGCCAACATGGTGAAACCCAGTCTCTACTAAAAATACAAAAGTTAGGCAGGGTGGCACATGCCTGTAATCCCAGTTACTCTGGAGGCTAAGGCTGAACCCGGGAGGCGGAGGTTGCAGTGAGCCAAGGTTGCGCCACTGCACTCCAGCCTGGGCAACAGAGTGAGACTCTGTCTCAAGAAAAAAAAAAGTCCCAGCTTCGTTCTAGTCAAGGAAACAAACAGAGTAAATGATGTACTGGAAAGTGGAGGCGTGGCATGTCAGGTGGTAGTAAACAGGCAAGAGTTAGGCAGGGTGACCAGGAAGCACCCCTGCAAACAGGACTTTTAAATAAATAAAGACCTGAAGGAAGTAGGAGGGCAGGCCATGGAGATACCCGGTGGCAGGAGGAACAGCAGGTGCATGGGCCGTGCGTGGAACTTGCCTCATGTGCTCGAGGTCCTGAAGGGAGGCCTGGATGGCTAGAGCACAGCAGCAAAGGGCGGGTGGGGGAAGAATCAGGAACAGTGGGGCTGGATCAGTAGGGCCTGGTGGGGAGCTCCTGGAGGGCTTGGGGCCAGGGAGGGATGTGGCCTGCCTTGGGGTTTTTTTTCCTCCAGATGGAGTCTTGCTCTTTTGCCAGGCTGGAGTGCAGTGGCGCAATTTTGGCTCACTGCAACCTCCACCTCCCAGGTTCAAGTGATTCTCCTGCCTCAGCCTCCCAAGTAGCTGAGACTACAGGTGTGCGCCACCATGCCTGGCTAATTTTTGTATTTTTGTTTTATTTTAAGAGACAGAGTCTCACTCTGTTGCCAGGCTGGAACACAGTGGTGTGACCTCAGCTTACTGAAACCTCCATCTCCTGGGTTCAAGTGATTCTCCCGCCTCAGCCTCCTGAGTAGCTGAGGCGGGTTCCACCATACCTGGCCAATTTTTTTGTATTTTTAGTAGAGACGGGGTTTCACCACATTAGCCAGGATGGTCTCTATCTCCTGACCTTGTGATGTGCCTGCCTTGGCCTCCGAAAGTGCTGGGACTACAGGCATGAACCACTGCACCCGGCCAATTTTTGTATTTTTAGTAGAGATGGGGTTTTACCATGTTGGCAAGGATGATCTCAAACTCTTGACCTCATGATCCGCCCACCTCAGCCTCCCAAAGTGCTGGGATTACAAGCATGAGCCACTGTGCCTGGTCCTGACTTGGGTTTTAAATGGACCCCTCTAGCTGCTGGGAGGAGAGCAGACTGAAGGGAAACTAAGGCAAAAGTAGACAGGTCGGGAAGTTCTTTCTAGGGGAGTGAAGTGTGGATTCAGTGCTGGCCAGGGAAGGGGATGATGGAATGGTCTATGACACCGCTGTTTCCAGGATGGAGCCAGCAGACCCTGCTGTGGCCAACCCATGAGGCATGAGAGAAAGAAGAGTCCTCCCTGACTCTGAAGGTTTTGGTGCTGACTGGAAGGACAGAGTTGTCTTTGGCTGAGATGGGGAAACCTGCAGGAAGAGCAGGTTTTACGGGGCTTCAGGGGCTCTGTTTTGGGCATGCTAAAATTAAGGGGTCTGTTAGCCACCTAGGTGGAGAAATCAAGTAAACAGCTGCATACATGTTTGCATTCACAGGGAAGACCTGGAGGTGTACTTTGGGTGTTAATAGCAACTAGGTGGTTTTAAAGGCACAGAACTGGAGGAGGTCACCTGAGGACTGAGTGTGGGAGAAGAGACTGAAGGACCAAGCTCTCGAGCCCCAGCCTATAGATGTTGGGAAAAGGCGAGGGAGCCCCCTGTGTGGGGGAGGAACCCTGGGTGAGCATGGGGGTCTGGGAGCCAGGCAGAAAAAGCATTTCAAGGAGGGAGTAAACAGCAGTGTTCGACTCTGCCAATGGCGCCAGTGTGGTGAGGACTGAAATGCTGCCGCTGGGTCTCATACCAAGGAGGTCATGCTGACAAGTGGTAGGAGTAAGAGCAGGGTAGTTGAGGATGCCTTGGTCTCTAGTGCTCCAGTTTCAGTGGGTGGCGACACCCCAGCCTGCCCCCAGCTATAGAGGAAACAGAGGTGAGATGCTTCTGCGGCTGCCTGTTGGCCAGGGGAAGACACTGAGCAGCGTCATGTTCTTCAAACGAACGCGTCCAGAGCATCTGTGCCCAGGCCTTGGGCAATCTTGTCCCCCTCTGGCCCCACAGCTCCCCTAAGGCCATTCCTTTTTGATGGCACCTTCTTATCCATGGTGAGGGCCACCTGCTGTCCCTCCCTCCTTCGCATCCCTGTGAGCATCTTATGCTCCCTGGTCTTGAGCCTTTGGGGCTCCTGCTGCCCAGGTGTTGGTTGGAAGCAGCCCTGGTTCAGAGCTCAGCTCTGCAGTCACTGTGTGACCCTAGAAAGTTCAGTCGACCTAGCCAGCCTGAGCCTTCATTTCCTCTTGAACAGGAGGTCGGGCTCTGGATGTCTCGGGAGGTGGTTTGAAGGATTGGGGAAGCCAAAGCAGTTGGAAGCTACTCTGAGGTGTGGCATGAATGAGGGTGTGGCCATGATGGGCAGTGGTGCCCTGAGCTGCCCCTGAGTCTCTGCCCCCAGCCCTGCTCTGGCAGCCCCTGCAGCTGCTCTGGGCAAGGGAGCAGGGCCAGCTGCTGAGTTCTGTCTCACCGCTGTTCTCTGCTCTCCCCGCAGGTGGAAGGCTTTCAGGCCACCATGGCACAGCGCCTGGTGCGCATGCTGCAGATGTGCGCCGGCCACGTGCCTGGTGTCTCGGCTCTGAACCTGCTGTCCCTGCTGAGAAGCTCTGAGGGCCCCTCCCTGGAGGACATGTGAGGGGAGCTGGCCCTGGGCTGCCCCTCCCCATGGCTTCTTGCTGACTCCATACACATTCCCTGTTGAGGATGTTGAGGGCTTGACAGGCCCCAGCTCAGCCCTCAGTGGTTGGGAAGGTTCCCTGCAGTGCCCATGCTCTAGCAGGGAGAGCTGGGCAGAAGCAGCAAGGGTCCCAGCTGATGGGACTCCTCCTACTCCCACGCTCACTCTTGCAGATTCTTGTGTCTTTAGCTGGCGTGTTACATCTCCATTTAAGGTTTCCTTTGAACAAAAGGTCTGTGGCTAAAAAAAGTTTAAAAATCACTGGTCTAATTCACCACTTTGACTTTGCAGATGAGGAAACTGACTCAGAACAATTAAGAGTAGGGTGGGGTGGGCCTGGCGCAGCGGCTCACGCCTGTAATCCCAGCACATAGGGAGGCCAAGGCAAGCAGATCACTTGAGGTCAGGAGTTTGAGACCAGCCTGGCCAACATGGTGAAACCCCATCTCTACAAAAATACAAAAATTAGCCGGACACGGTGGTGGGTCCCTGTAGTCCCAGCCACTCGGGAGGCTGAGGCAGGAGAATCACTTCAACCTGGGAGACAGGGGTTGCAGTGAGCTGAGATTATGCCACTGCACTCCAGCCTGGGTGGAGTGAGACTCTGTCTTCAAAAAAAAAAGAAATCACACAGCAGAGTTCAAAAACTGGTACAAATTAGGAATTGCACCACGTTGGAAGTTTGCAAGAAGTGAGAGAAGCTGGCTAGAGGGCTTGTTTTTGGTTTGATGGTGAGAGATTGTGCAGTGACCATTACGTTCCTTCTTCCTTGGGTCTAATTGGAAATGTGTAGAGGCACCAACTAGACTCTAGAAGTCCCATAGCCAGGTCAGGGCTCCTGCCGCTGCGTGGAACAGGCTTGGCACATGGGAACTTGGGGGTGAAGGGAGTGTCTAGGAGAAACCTCAGGAAGAGAGCCCGGTCCTGACTCCCTTGGAACATGACAGTGCCCTCCCCACCTTCACCCTGCACGTGCCACAGCCTGCCCTCAGGCCTCAGGATGGACCCTGCTTGAAACCCTGGGCGGTACCTCGGACCTCAGGGCCTCTGCACTTTTTTTTTTGGTTGGTGGGGTTGGAGTGCAGTGACGTGATCTCAGATCACTACAACCTCTGCTTGCTGGTTCAAGCGATTCTCCTGCCTCAGCCTCTGGAGCAGCTGGGATTACAGGCATGTGCCACCATGCCTGGCTAATTTTTGTATTTTTAGTGAAGACAGGGTTTCACCATGTTGGCCAGGCTGGTCTTCAACTCCTGACCTCAGGTGATCTGCCTGCCTCAGCCTCCCAAAGTGCTGGGATTACAGGTGTGTACCACTATGCCCAGCTAATTTTTGTATTTTTAGTAGAGATGGGGTTTTGCCATGTTGGCCTGGCTGGTCTCCAACTCCTGACCTCTGGTGATCTACCCACCTTGGCCTCCTGGAGTGCTGGGATTACAGACGTGAGCCACCGAGGCCGGCCTGAGGCCTGTTTCTGTTTTGATGTCACCATCACAGCTGGACCCATGCCCTTCACTAAGGGGTAGGCTACCTCCTAACTCCTTGTAGGTGTCAGGGATGTGGCCCTGTCTGCCCCTTTCTGTAGATTCCTTCTGGAACTTAGCCCAGGCCCCACCCCTAGTGCTCAGTAAAGGGTTGTAGACACCTGGCTGACTTCCTGGCAGACCCTTGGGCTCTGCTGAGGACCTCAGTCGTGTAGATTCCAGTCAAGGTCCCACATGTCACCCGACATTTGCAGGGCCTGTTATGCTTCACAGAGCTCTTCTCACACAGCAGAGCTATGAGGTAGATCATGTTTCCCCAATTCACAGTTCATGAAACCCACCGTTGTCATGGGAGGTGTCACAGTCACACAGCTAACCAGCAGCAGAGCCAGTCCCAGTCCCCTGCTTCTTCCCTCCAGTTTTCCTGTGTGCCTAATCCTTGAATAAAGGTTTGGAGGCCGGGCATGATGGATCATGCCTATAATCCCAGTACTTTGGGAGGCCAAGGCGGGCAGATCACTTGAGGTTAGGAGTTGAAGACCAGCCTGGCCAACATGGTGAAACTCTGTCTCTACTAAAAATGCAAAATTAGCTGGGCATAGTGGCGCACATCTAATCCCAGCTACTTAGGAGGCTGAGGCAGGAGAATCGCTTGAACCCGGGAAGCGGAGATTACAGTGAGCCAAGATCGCACCACTGCACTCCAGCCTGAGTGACAGAGCGAGGCTCTATGTCGAAAGAAAAAGGGTTTTGGGCATCTCCACTGGTCAGGCCCTAAGCTGGAATACAGAGAGTGGAGACAGCCCATGCCCCCTAAAAAGCAGCAGTCAGCAAGCCACAGTTGCTGCCTCAGGATGGGACCACTAGTACACTGAGCATCAAGGGAGGGGGCAGGATAGGCCAAGGGCAGAGTCCCTTAGTGTGAGAACAGCACAGTGCAGGCACTGGGCCCGAGCAGGCCTTCGCCAGCAGCGATAAACCCCTTGGGCACTTGGTCGGGGAAGCCAGCCTCTGTGCTGGAGGAGGGGTGGCTCCAAGGCCGAAGGAAGAGGCTGGAGGTGAAGCTTCACATTGGTCCCTGAATGGGCAGTAACAGCAGAGGCCTGGAAGGCCAGCCTTCCCAGAGAGTGACATTGTCTTGAGCCCCTCTGTCCTGGGCCAAAAAGGGCAGCTTTGCAGTGTGACTGGGCAATAAAGTAGTCTTTGGGGGGCTGATGGAGTCAGGGGTCCAAGCAGGGGAGGAAGGCAGCATAGATGCAGACTGCCTGCTCTTCTGGGATGTCACTTTTTGCTGGAGACAAAGAGAGGCCTTCCCCACACCCCCTCCCCCGCCCCCCAGCCCGCATGGGGCACCTCTTTCAGGTCCCTGTGCCACATTTTCCTTGCCACCTGGTACCATTTAACAAGAGAAGTGGCATTGCATTCTCCAGCCAAGGGGTTGGGAACCTTCCAAGCACTGGGGAACACAGTGCTGTCACTGCCGCCAGCTCCCAGCCGAGCTTGGCAGGGGCCCTAGAACCAACAGGCCTCCCCTCTGGAGTTGGGGGCTGGCCTGCCCCTGCCTCACAGGAGAGCGAACCACACTTAAATGGCAGGCAGGTGCCCTCAGACCTGCTGTCCCTGGAAGGTGGGGGATGGGTGGCCAGAGAGTGGGGTTGCTTCATGCCATCTGGAGACCATTGACATTGTCCAGGAGACAATTCGAGGGAAGTAATGGAAGATCAGTGTGTGCCCGGAATTGGTGCTTGGTACTGAGGGGAGGTGGAGGGAGATGGGAGAGGCTGGGCTTGGCTGCTTGCTTGGTGGCATGACCTCAGGCAGGTCACTCACCCTCAGCAAGCCTCAGTTCCTCAGCTGTAGCATGGCACCAGGCTTACTGATGCCTTTCTTCTTAGCTGGTTGAGGACTGGCAATGAAGAAGCCACATTTTATGTATATATTTAGAGATGGGGTCTTGCTTTGCTGCCCAGGCCGGTCTCAAACTCCTGGCCTCAAGCCCATTATTTTTATTTATTTTTGTTGAGACAGAGTCTTGCTCTGTTGCCAGGCTGGAGTTCAGTGGCGTGATCTCGGCTCACTACAACCTCCATCTCCCGGGTTCAAGTGATTCTTCTGCCTTAGCCTCCCGAGTGGCTGGGATTACAGGCCTGTGCCACTATGACTGGCTAATTTTTGTATTTTTAGTAGAGATGGTGTTTCACTATGTTGGTCAGGCTGGTCTCGAACTCCTGACCCCGTGATCCACCCGCCTTGGCCTCCCAAAGTGCTGGGATTACAGGCATGAGCCACCATGCCCAGACTTTTTTTGTTTTTGTTTTTTTGAGACGGAGTCTCACTCTGTCATCTAGGCTGGAGTGCAGTGGCACCATCTCAGCTCACTGCAGCATCCATCTCCTGGGTTCAAGCCATTCTCCTGCTTTAGCCTGCCTAGTAATTAGGACTATAGGTGTGCACCACCATGCCTTGCAATTTTTTTTTATTTTTAGTAGAGACAGGGTTTCACCATGTTGGCCAGGCTGGTCTTGAACGCCTGACCTCAAGTGATCCTCCCACCTTGGCCTCCCAAAGTGCTGGGATTACAAACGTCAGCCACCATGCCTGGCCTATTAAAGACTTCTATACCACTTTTTTTTTTTTTTTTTTTTTTTTTTTTGAGACGTAGTTTTGCTCTTGGCCAGGCTGGAGTGCAATAGCACAATCTCAGGCTCACCACAATCTTTGCCTCCTGGGTTCAAGTGATTCTCCTGCCTCAGCCTCCCGAGTAGCTGGGACTACAGGCATGTACCACCATGCCCAGCTAATTTTGTATTTTTAGTAGAGACGGGGTTTCTCCATGTTGGTCAGACTGGTCTTGAACTCCAGACCTCAGGTGATCCAGCCGCCTCAGTCTCCCAAAGTGCTGGGATTATAGGTGTGAGCCACCGCGCCCGGCCAGCATGCTCTACTTTAAATTCACTGAATACTCTTTTGGAAAAAGATAATTTGGGCCACTGTACTCCAGCCTGGGTGAAGAGCGAGACTCCATCTCAAAGAAAAAAAAACTTAGCTGGGCATCTGTAATCCCAGGTACTAGGGAGGCTGAAGTTAGGAGAATTATTTGAACCCAGAAGGCAGAGGTTGCAGTGAGTTGAGGTCGTGCCACTGCACTCCAGCCCGGATGACAGAACGAGACTCCATCTCAAAATAATAAAAGGTAATTTGGAGTCTTCAGAGAGAAGGGGGTCTCTTGATTTTTGTGCCCCCAATTCTCCTAAAACACCCTCACAATGGCTCTGATGCAAGTACTACTAGGATATATTCCAGATGAGAAAACAGGATTTGAGGGGCAAGGGCACTCAAGATGAGCCAGCAGGTGGGAGGGGCCTGCAGGGGGTCTGTGTCCACCTGACTGTGAAGCATGGCCTGGGACAGGATGGGGTAAGTGAGGGCACTCTGTGGATGGGACAAGCACAGTGTCTTGGGGGAGCAGTCCTTGGGGACGGAGAGGCCCCAGCCCCCCAGATCTGGTTGTGAAACTGCTCTGAGGCCTGGAATGCACACTGTACTTCAAAATCAGTTTTCCTTGTAATTATGCAGTAATACCCAGAACACTTGCTCAGGAAAAGCCTGCAAACAATACAGAAGTGTGTGAGTGACAAAGGGCGTTTCCCCAAGGTCCCCAGAGGCAGCCTCTGTTTTCCCTTGAGAGTCTTTCTTTACTGCCTCGTTCTGTGCCTTTGCCCCCTTGTGTGGGTGCATATAGAAACAGCCTTTTTGGTATTCTGGGAATGGGGTCGTGAGTCGTCCGGTGGAGATTGCTCTGCTGGCTGGGCCGGGCTGGCAGGACTTCAAGTTGCCTCTCGGCTCTGGCTCCAGCTCCTCTCATGACACCACCAGGATCACCCCTTGTGGGGATTTCCTTTTGTATTTAAAAGTTCCCGCAGGGTGCAGTGGCTCACGCCTGTAATCCCAGCACTTTGGAAGGCCGAGGTGGATGGAATTCCAGGTCAGGAGTTCAAGACCAGCCTGGGCAATATGGTAAAACCCAGGCTCTACTAAAAATACAAAAATTAGCCTGGCGTGGTGGTAGGTGCCTGTAATCCCAGCTACTCAGGAGGCTGAGACAGATGAATTTCTTGAACCTGGGAGGTGAAGGTTGCAGTGAGCCAACATCACACCACCGCACTCCAGCCTGGGCAACAGAGCGAGACTCCATCTCAAAAGCTCCCACAAACAAGGACAGTGCTACAAAGAACCCCTCACTTGGGATAGGGGAAAGGATGCAGTGTCGTGGGCCTCTGGAAACTGGGAGAGGGGCCAGCATGGCCAGGAAATCAATACGAAGTCCTGGTGAGGCCAGAGCCGTGCAACTCAGAGTCAGAGGCCTGGGAGACCCCGATCCTGTTCCTCCCTGAACTCACGCCGGGGGAGGGCAGGTCACGCCCTTCCATGAAGCAGTCACCAATCTTTGCCTGGGTCTTCATGGGCCGGAGCTGCCTGTCCTCAAGCTCTCCACTCCGTGCCTGCGCACTCCAGCACTTCACGGGTACCAGCCAGGGAGCCTCAGCCACTCTCAGCATGGCCCTGGGATAGGGGGCATGGGCCCTCCATGTGACATTAGAGAGCAGACCACAGCCCCTTAACCACAGGGAGCGGAGCCCCCACCTCTTGGGGGCTGGGTGTGTGAAGTGGAGGGAGGCCATAAAGCCAGGGTGGAGAATGGGGAGAGGAGGAGGGGTCCCCCAGGGCCAACCTCCCAGGCCTTATTCAGGATGCCACACAGGAAGGCCCTTGTGAATGCACAGGGCGACCCCTGAGCAGATGCCTCCAGTCATTCACCACTCACTGAGCACCTACCAGGCAGGCGCTGTTTGAGGTTCTGGGGAAATAGCAGGGAAGCAGAGAGGAAACCCAAATGGGACACAACATTGTGGGTGGGGAGGTGAGGAGTGCTGGAGAGAAAGTCAGAAGGGCGGGGTGCCCGAGGGTTAGGGGTGTAATTTCAAACGGCGGGGTAGAGAAGGCCTGGTGGATGGAGACCTTGGAAGAGAGGACAGGGTGGAACGATTCCCCAAGGATGTCTGGGGGAAGCAGATAGGGCCCAGTGACCAGGAAAAGATCACTGTGCAAAGCATCTCCCTATCCAGCCTGCCCCTCCCACAGCCCTATGTGGAGCTGGCATGGCCAGTCACACTTTACAAAGAGGGAAAGCAGGCTAGAGAGGAGAGGGGCCCACCAGGCAGCCCCCAAGTCTGCCACACTACACACATCAGTGGAGTTATCTTCCTGTGTGCGGACAGTGGCAGGGGGAGGGTTGGGGGTAAGGTCCAGGGATCTGTGTCCTCACAGGGAGGCTGGCCAAGCATACTGGAGGAGGAGTAGGGCTGTGGGACCCCTCTGGGCCTGGCCAGCTCGCAGGGGCCCCAGTGCCACAGGCATCCCCTCTGATAGAAGGTGGCGGCCCAGGGAAGGCTGGCTCCTGTGCAGGTCTGGGGCTCTAGGGAGCACCCACCCACCGTCCCCCTGGAGCTGCCCTCAGTGGCTCCTGGTCTACAGCACCAGACTCAGGTGTGACCCGCAGACTCAGGGTCCATGGCCTGGTAGCCCACTGCATTGTCTCCCTCGGCCCCCAAGTGTGAGACCTCCTTTCACAGTGACTCTCTGCCTGTATCCTTCTGGCCCCAGGGGACACTGGAGGGAAGGGGCTAAGTCTGCAGAACCTTCTGGAAAAGGTTTCTTTGTGCTGAAGCCCTGCCAGCAGGCCTGGCCCAGCACCCCTGGTGTGTGTGGGTTGGAGGGGGGGCAACTGTAACAGGGCTTTGTCTCAAGAAGCCCCCCACCTCTCCTTACCCACCAGCCCACTATAGCACAGCTGGCCAGCTGGCACTGGGCCACTGTCTGGGAGGGTGGGCGGGGCAGGCATGGGCAGGCTCTTGTTTCTGAGCCTCACAAGGCCTGAAAAGGGGGGCAGGTGGGGGGGCTCAGAGAGGGAAGTGGGCCACCCCAGGTCACATTGCAGATTGGCCACAGACCCCAAGTCGGTGGGACTCAGAGGCTGGGTCTGTTCCCACTGTACCACTTCCCCTCTGCGGCTGGGCTGCTCCTGCCTCTGCTCACTGGGGTGCAGGAGACAGGGCGCAGGCTGCGGAGCCCCCCTCTTGCTAGGAAGCCCTGCCTCCTTGGTAGGGATGGGAAACACCATCAGATTGGAGCCTGGACCACTAGCCATGGAGAATATAAGCTTTCCAGGGGGCCCAAGGACTGCTCGTAGCCAGGTGGCCTGAGGTGGATAAATGAATGTGTGACTCCAAGCTCTACCTCTCTGAGAGTAGGACCCAAACACCACCTTCCTCCTAGCTTACAGGAGCAAGGACGAGGTAGCTGCCAGGCCCAGCTGAGGAGATGCTGCCTCCAGGAGCCTCGGCTCCCCATTCCCAGTCTGTAAGGCCAGGGGGCCTTGCCTGCCTTCAACAACAGCCTCCAATTTGTGACCACGTCATGACCATGGCCAGCCTGAGACATTTGACATTTGTTTAAAGCTGTTAAAAATAATAGGTTTGGCTGGGCCCAGTGGCTCATGCCTGTAATCCCAGCACTTTGGGAGGCTGAGGTGGGTGGATCACAGGGTCAGGAGATTGAGACCATCCTGGCTAACCCAATGAAGCCCTGTCTCTACTAAAAATACAAAAAAGTAGCCTGGTGTGATGGTACATACCTATAGACCCAGACACTCGGGTGGCTGAGGCAGGAGAACTGCTTGGACCCAGAAGGTGGAGGTTGCAGTGAGCCGAGATCAGGGCTTGAATTCCAGCCTGGGTGACAGAACTAGACCCTGTCTCAAAAGAAAAAAAAAAAAAAAATTAATATACTTGATTTAAGAGCTATGGGGAAAAAAGAACACAAGGGATGAACATTTCCCACATTGTTCTGATTGTGAATTCCTCTTAACTGTTGTGTCATCCATGCAGTGACACAGAGCTTGCTGCAGCCCACCCCCACCCCATTTAGGAGGCCCAAGTGGAAAGGTTCCTGTGAGGCCAGGCACCTGCACACACCATAGACACAGACCCTGCAGGCCTTTTGTCCCGGCACCTGCCCAACACGGGCACATAGGAAGCACCCGGCAAACATTTGTGTCACATGAATGGGTGTCGCATTTGTGTCTGCTACTCTTAGCAGCTGGCCTCTCTCTCTGGCCAAGGTGAGGGACCCTGGAACTCTGACAGTGGGTTCCAGCCCTCCCACTCTCTCTGTCCCCAAGAGCAACCTCCTCGAATCTCTGCTGGGGTCAGAGCAGCCAGCGCTTCTGCTGTGAAACGCAGACCTGGGGCAGATGGGCCCCCTCCTCCTAACTCCTGTAAATTCTCCCAACTCTGGCCTCACTGGGCCACCCTCTCCAGGGACAGGTTCCCTGTTCCTGGGTTCCCACAAGCCTCAGTCTGCTCACATGGCTGGCACAAGGGCTAAGTGAGTGGCCTGGGAGTCAGGCCTCTGCAGCCCTCACTGATGGGTAATAGCACCAACAGTGTTATTGAGTGGAGGTGTGGGTGTGGGTGTGGGTGTGGGTGTGGGTGTGGGTGTGGGTGGCAGGGTTGTGGCCCAGTCTTCTGGCTTTGTCCCCACTCCTCTGCCCCACAGAGAGGCTTTTCCTGCTCTGGCTCCCCTCCAGGCTCCTGCCCCCCATCTCCATACCATACACCCATGCTCACCCACACCTGCTCCCACCCCCACATCACCGTACACCCACACTCACCCACACCTGCCCCCCGGCCCCACTTCTCCTTTACAGCTCCCCTCCGCCTACACCTTCCTGTGTGGGAGCTGCTGGCCCGTGTGCAGCGGATGGAAAGGGTGGGCCTGCACCCACTAGTCAGGGCTGGCTGACTGGGGTTCTTTGTAAACCTTCAGGGTCTCCCAAACCAGAAACCCAGGGGCTGGCCTTGCTCCCCTCACTCCATGACCAGCCACTTCATCATCCCCTACCCTGGGGCACCTGCCCTGAACCTGGGCCACAGTGCCAGAGAGAGGGGCTTTTGCAGCTACAGCTAAGAATCTCTCTCCTACCCAGACGCCCCCAGGCTCTACAGGGCCCGGGGCCTGGTGCCCTGCCCACCCACAGTCCCAGTGCTCCCTCCCTCCCAGCATCCCCTGTGGCAGTGGCCATGCCTGTCCCCAGGGCAGCTCGGGCTTCCCCTTCACCTCTCCAAGCCTTAGCCCCTGTGGCATTCTGCCTGGAGTGCTTGCCTCCACCTTACCACTGCTCAGGGTCTCCCTCTGCCCCCAAGCTCCCTCACCTGCCTCCGAGTCTCTCCTCCCAACGTGCTCCCCCACCCCTGAGTGCTTAGGGGTCTGGGTGGCACACGTGGCACTTAACCCCATGCTCCCTGCTGAGCCCTGAGCTCCCTGAGGCGTCTCCAGCCCTGGCCCTGGGGAAGAAGTTGCATGTGACCAGGAGGGCGGAGGGGGCTTGTGTGTGCATCTGAGGCTCAGTCTGAGAGAGACATGGGTGACAGACACTTGGGGACCCCAAACACTGGGGAGCAGAGATAGACAGGAGGGGCCCGAAGTGAGACATGGAGGTCAGCAGAGGGGGACACATAGCCCTGGAGGAAAGGAGTCGGGGTGAGTGGACCTCCCTCCACCACAGTCATAGGCCCCTTGCTCATATGCAGATCTACCAGGGTGCTCCCTGCTCAAAGCCCCAGTTGCTCCCTCGTGTCCCCAAGCCACAGTCCAAGCTCCCTAATGTGCTAGATAAAGCCCCAGTCCAGCCCTTCAGTCCCAGCACTCCCTGGACCTCCTGTTTGGGTCTCCAAGCCTTTGCTCCCGCCTTTGGCCTTCACCCCCATCTGTGCCATAGACCTTACTCCATCTGGCAAACACCTCACCATCACCTCTTCCATGAAGCCTTCCAGCCCACTTTCCAAGATGACATGAGCTAGTGCCCTTGCTGTGAGGCTGCCTTCCCCCATCAGCACAAGTGTGAGATTCTTTCAGGGCAGACCCCCTGCTACTTGGACCTGGTACAAGTGTCTGATGTCAGGCCAGTCATGGTGGCTCATGCCTATAATCCCAGCACTTTGGGAGGCCCAGGTGGCAGATCACCTAAAGGTCAGGAGTTCGAGACCAGCCTGGCCAAAATGGTGAAACCTCATCTCTTCTAAAAATACAAAAATTAGCCAGTGTGGTGGCGCACACCTGTAGTTCCAGCTATTCTGGAGGCTGAGGCAGGAGAATCACCTGAACCCAGGAGGCAGAAGTTGTAGTGAGCCAAGATCACCCACTGCACTCCAGCCTGGGTAATAGAGCCGTTTCCCAAAAAAAAAAAAAAAAAAAAAAAAAAAACAAGGGGGGTGTCTGATGCCCCCAACCAGCTCTGTCCCAGAAGGGCACAAGGATTCTCTAGAGGAGGAGACAGGTAGGTGGTGGAGATGACTGGGGAGCACCCGGGGCCATGGAGCGGCCTTGGTGAGGCGGAGTGGAGGAGCCACTCAGAGGGGTGTCCTGGCTGCAGGGCCCATCCCCCTTCCTGCCCCAGAGGAGGCTGTGGTCTGGCCCCAGCCATGTCCCAGCACCTAGCAGAGGGCTCGTCCAGGCGGTGCTGGTTGAGTGGCTGAATGGGAGAGGCCCGGGGCTCAGGGCCCGAGGGAGCGCGGTCCCACCCAGCGGGCCGGGGGCGGGGCAGGGCTGAGTACTCCGCCCTGCCCCGCCCCTCAATTCCACCCTGGGAGCCCCACTCAGCCGCAGTCCCCAAGGCTGGTGCGGCGGTGCTGGCACCATGAGGCGAGGGCCCCGGAGCCTGCGGGGCAGGGAAGCGCCGGTCCCCACGCCCTGCGTCCCGACCGAGTGCTACGACCTGCTGGTCCGTAAATGCGTGGACTGTAGGCTCCTACGCAAATCGCCGCCGAAAACAGGCAAGGGGGACCCACGGGGCGCGTGGCGCTGGCAGCGACGGGGAGGAGGAGGCCCCAGTCGCCGGGGGCTTAGAGGGCTAAGAGGACCCACCCAGGATCACCGCATAGCCCTCACCGCCCCCCTCCCCGCTGTCCCTCCCCTCCCCGGCCAACCTCGCACCTCCTCTACTGCAGCAGCTGGAGCCAGCAGCCCTGCGCCCGGGACGGCGCTGCAGCCGCAGGAGTCGGTGGGCGCGGGGGCTGGCGAGGTGGCGCTGCCCCTGCCCGGGCTGCTCTTCGGCGCCCCCGCGCTCCTGGGCCTGGTACTGGTCCTGGCGCTGGTCCTGGTGGGCCTGGTAAGCTGGAGGCGGCGACAGCAGCGGCTTCGCGGGACGGCCTCGACTGAGGCCACCGACGGAGACAAGGACGGTGAGTTCCGGGTGTGGGGGAACCAGTCCAAGCAGGGCGCAGGGGCTGGGGTTGTGGGGACGGCCTGGGGGATGATGCAGGGGGAGAGAAGGGCTTTAAGGGGGGACATGGACGGAGAGCAGAAAAGTGTGCCCTTCGGCGCTCAGACTGGGCACCGAGACATAATCCTGCACCTGAACCCGCGGTTGGAGCCAGGAACAGCTCTGTCTTGCCAGACGCCAGTGTGAGGAAGAGACAGGTCTCGAGAAGGGGGTCCCTGTCTGAGGGAGGAGTCTGTCCTGCCCTCTTGGAGTCTAAGAAGCTTGGGTCCTGCAGGGTTTGCCAGACTGAGTCCCAGCTCCCCAACTCCTTGCCCTGCCAGCTCCCCACTGGCCAGGCCTCTGGACTCAGGGTTAGCCTTGTGCCACCCCCTCCCTGCCCTGCAGTGAGCTTCATTTGACAGAGGACTGCTCCTCCAGAGGAGGCTTCTAGAGAGGGAGGGAAGTCTGTGACCCAGTACTGAGCCTCTGTCCCCTTGGCCAGCAGCCCCAGAGCCCCTGGACAAGGTCATCATTTTGTCTCCAGGAACCACTGATGCCACAGCTCCTGCCTGGCCTCCTCCTGGGGAAGACCCAGGAACCACCCCACCTGGCCACAGCATCCCTGTGCCAGCCACAGAGCTGGGGTCCACTGAACTGGTGACCACCAAGACAGCTGGCCCTGAGCAATAATAGCTGGCAGGAGGTGCCTCCTGGCCTCCCTCCCAACCCCAGCCAGGGGTTTGGAAATCAAATTCAGCTTTTCACTCCAGCATGCACCTGCTTTCTTTCTGGGACCAGGCTAAACCCTGCAGAAGCACAGACAGTACCGACCACAGCATTCAGCCAGCATGGACTTTGGTGTGCTCGCCTTTGGCTTCAGACCATACCATCTCTGACAGCCCTTGAAGGTGGTAGCCCAGCTCCTGTGCCTTCGAAAGGTTGGGGCGCTCTGAGTAAGAGACTTCTCTTTTAAAATGGGGACGGCACCATTAAGCCAAACTGAATCTGAAAAAAGACCAAGTGGGAGGATACTTAATTTGTAGTAGTTGGGTGTGGTTTTTTTGTTGTTGTTGTTGTTTTTTTTTGAGACAGTCTTGCTCTGTCGCCAGGCTGGAGTGCAGTGGTGTGATCTTGGCTCACTGCAACCTCTGACTCCCTGGTTCAAGTGATTCTCCTGCCTCAGCCTCCCAAGTAGCTGGGATTACAGGCATGCACCACCATGCCCAGCTAATTTTTGTATTTTTAATAGACACAGGGTTTCACCACATTGGCCAGGTTGGTCTCGATTTCTTGACCTCATGATCCACCCACCTCGGCCTCCCAAGTTGCTGGGATTACAGGCATGAGCAACCACACCTGGTCTTTTTTTGTTGTTTTTAAGACAGGGTCTTGCTCTATCACGCAGGATAGAGTGCAGTAATGGGACCCTGGCTCATTGCAGCCTGGGCTCAAGTGATCTTTCTGCTTCAGCTTCCTGAGTAGCTGGGACTACAGGTACTCCACCTTGCCCAGCTGATTTTTTTTTCTTTTTTTCTCTTTTGAAGATGGGATCTTAATATGTTGCCCAGGCCAGACTCAAACTCCTGGCCTCAGGCCGTCCTCCCCAAAGGGCTAGAATTATAGGCATGAGCCACCTGGCCTGGCCTGTATTTCTTTAATACCTGTCCTCAGAGCTGTCCTGCTTTTAAACTGATGCAAATAGCAAAAGTAACCAATTCATGCGTTTGCTTGCTTTAAGGTTTAGTACAAGATTATTTTAAGAAATAACAAAGAATAGCCGGGCGCGGTGGCTCAAGCCTGTAATCCCAGCACTTTGGGAGGCTGAGGCGGGTGGATCACGAGGTCAAGAGATCGAGACCATCCTGGTCAACATGGTGAAACCCCATCTCTACTAAAAATACAAAAAAATTAGCTGGGCATGGTGGTGCGTGCCTGTAATCCCAGCTACTCAGGAGGCTGAGGCAGGAGAATTGCCTGAACCCAGGAGGCGGAGGTTGCGGTGAGCCGAGATCGCGCCATTGCACTCCAGCCTGGGTAACAAGAGCGAAACTCCGTCCCAAAAAAAAAAAAGAAAAAGAAATAACAAAGAATAAAAGATTGAGGTGGATTTTGCTAATTCTCAGGTAGCTGTATCCCAGGGTCAACCCTGAGACTGGCCCAATCTGCCAGAACCTAAGATGCCATTTTGACCCCAGTGGCAGCTTCCAGAGCCACAAGCCTGCACTTGGGAGGAAGTGTGCAGCCTCCAGGGCTGGGCTCCAAACTCGAGCTGAGGAGCATGCTGGCAGGCAGCTCTCTAAGGGTCCACTTGGGGTTCCAGCTGCTCCAAGGCACAGCACATTCAGCCATACACGGGGTATGGCCGGGACCTACAGGAGGCTCCTTTGTGCAGAGGCCAGGCAGGCCTGTGACCTTGAACTGTGTGGACATGAGGTTCCTTGAACTCCCTTCTCTCTCTGGCTTGTTCCCCTGAAGCACCGCCCCCCCTAGTGCTGGGGTCATTTGGCCAGTCTGTGCCAGCCCCCAGGTCACCTACTGTCACAGTGGAAGCTGCTCCCTCCTCTTACAAGGATGTACCTTGTTTTGGGGTCTGGGGACAAGGCCATCTCTTTCCAGTCCTGGACGACACTGCACAGCCTGCCTGCCCTCCTGCACAGGGTCAGACCTCCTGACCCAGATTCCGCCCTGGGCAGCTTCCTTCGAACTTGTTGCAGGTTAGCATCTTTGGAAGGGAGCACTGGACTAGGAGTCAGAAGGTGGAGTTCTGGGTACTGTTTTCCCTCTGTTGGGCCCTGGGCATGTTCTGTTCCTGCAGCAGATGTTTTCTGCCTGCCTCTCCTGAGCAGCCACCGGAGTCGCCTGTAGACCCCTGCCAGGCCTCTGGACTCAGTGCTTACTGTCCCAAGGGCCTGTTTTGTGCCCAGCTCAGAAGACAGTGACCATTCACATCCAGGTCTCTGCCTGGCTACTTGCTCTGTGAACCCATCTCAGATGCCCCTGCCCCCAGGGAGCCAGGTGACAGGGTGTGGTCAAATGGATAAGCAGTAGGTGTGGGAGAGGGCTGGTGGGGTCAGGCCCACATGGACCCAGCTGTCCACTCCCCTCCATCTGAGGCTGGGGGAGTCTGAGCTGCTCCTGGCCACTGTGTCTCCCACCCCATCTTCTGGACACCCCATCTCTCACCCCATTTTCTCCTGGACACCCCATCTTCTCCAGGACACCCCATCTCTCCCACATCATCTTCCTCTGCCCACCCCATCTACTACCCCTTTTTTGGCTATATCCGGGGTTAGCTCAGCAGGTGAAAACCCAGAGTGTGGGTGAAACCCCTCTGGGGCCCAGACATGCAAACCTTGGGGATCTCTCTGTCCCAGCTGGACCCTCTGGCCGATAGGAAGTTTCCCGAGTTCTCAGTTTTTTCTTCTGAAAAATGAGAGGTTGGATGTAAGGTTCTCCTCCCGGCCTGTGGCCCCCAGAGAAGGAAAGGAAGGAGCCTTAGATAATTCTCACATGGATTTCACAGATAAGGAGACTGAGACCCATAGCCGTCATATCGATACCTCATTTGATCTTCATAAGAGCACCTGGAGGAGGGGGGTGGGGTGTTTGGGTTTTTTTTTTTTTTTTTTTTTTTTTTTTTTGCATTCCAGGCTGGAACGCAGTGGTGTGATCTCAGCTCACTGCAACCTCGATCTCTTGACCTTGTGATCTGCCCACCTTGGCTTCCCAAAGTGCTGGGATTACAGGCCTGAGCCACTGCACCTGGCCCCTGCTTTAAAATTTTATGAAAAAAATGGAGATATGCATTTTGTAGACAATCTGCAAGTTTTGGATGGGAACCCATGATGTAGCCAGGAAAGAAATGACCCATGTCCAGTAACCCCAAGCCTGCAGTGTGTGTTTTTCTACATAATTGTAATCATTTCTATACATTAAATTCATGTCTTGACCATCATATTAATATTTGGTAAGTTTCTCTTTAAAGACTTTCCAATCACAATAAGCCTTTCAACATGGTAAGGTTTTCCACCTGGGCATTTGGCCATGTTGGTTTTGGCTGTTGAGGCTTCGAGTGCCTGTTTCCTTCCACATGGGCCTGTGCAGGAGTCCGAGTCCCAGCACAGTTGTTGCACCAAAGGCCTTGACTTTTTTTAGTGGGGAAGTCTTGCTCTGTTACTCAGGCTGGAATGCAGTGGTGCCACCTCTACCTCCCATATTCAAGCAATTCTCCTGCCTCAGCCTCCCGAGTAGCTGGGACTACAGGTGCCCACCACCACCCCCAGCTAATTTTTCTATTTTTAGTAGAGAAGGGGTTTGGCTATGTTGGCCAGGCTGGTCTTAACTCCTGACCTTAGGTGATCCTTCTGCTTTGGCCTCCCAAAGTCCTGGGATTACAGGTGTGAGCCTCTGCACCTGGCCAGGCCTTGACTTTTTTTTAAAAAAAAAAAAAAAAAAAAAAAAAAGGTCCCTGTTGGTCCAATTTTTCTCCTGAAAATCTGGACCATTTCACATCTATGAGCAGGGATTACATGGTCCAGTTTGCAGATATGAAAAGGGAGGCCCTGTGAGGTAAAGGAATCCGGCCCAAGATAGAACAGGTAGGTGGTGGAGCTGGGCAAACCCTGGGTTCCTGCCCCTGCCCGGCATGCCTGCCCAGCAGGTCATGGGCACACCCTCCTTGGGAGTGGAAGACTCCAGATGGATGCCAGGCCCCACCCCTTGGTTTCATCACCACTGAAGTATTTTCTCCCCAACCAGTCTCTTTTCGGTAAGAGGGATCCCCAGGTAGACTCTGGAAGGACTGTTTTTTTGGGGTGGGAACTAAAGGGAAAAGCCCCCCCCCCCACCCCGAGCCTGTGTTTCAGGCCAGCTTTTCCTTAAGGAGGGTCTGATTCCAACCAGGTCCCTAGGGCCCTGGCTGGTGGGGGCAGGGCTGGCTTAAGTATCGCTTCCTCCTGGGGCTTCCTGCAGGCCCCTTTCACTTCCTGCCTGGTAGCCAGAGGCTGGGGGCTCCAGGAGGGGTTGGGGAGGCCCAGCTGGTGAGGCCGGGGAGAAAGGCCTGACCCCTCACCTCCCTCTGTCTCAGAAGGGACAGCATTACCCCTACAAGCTGGTAGCATCTCCCTGGGCCTCAGGTCTCTGGACCCTCTTCCCCATCTGCAAAATGGACTCTTGAGGCCCACCAAGCTGTCCTTGGAGATTGAAGAGGTCATGTGATATGTAGGGACAGAGGGGCCCCTGCCATGGCCAGGGAACGCTCCCAGCAGGGAGGTGGGAGCAGGCCTGGTCCTGCCCTCATGACCTGGGAGTGGGGAGGAGATGGGGGTACAGCAGAAATGACAGCCCCCAATCTCTGGCAGAGTGGGGCACAATTGTGAGGAAAGAGATGCCAGTTCCCCACCCCTGTGCTTTCCTCCTGGGACTCCGGGGGTGCTCCAGTGGTTGGCGTTGGGCAGGGGAGGGAGGCTACTGGGGTCCCAGGAACCGGAGGAACCTTGGGCATCTCTCCCCCATCCCCTAGGCTGCAGAAAATCTGGGATCCGGGCTCGAATCTAGCGACTTTGGGGCAGGAGTCTCTGCGCAGTTCCTGCCGTCAGCCCGGCCACCACTGGCCCGGGGCTATTTGGGCGTGGGGCTTGGGAGGAGAGGTACCGCCGAAGGGTGACTAGAAAGGGGTGGGGTCAAGGCCCAGGAGCCAGGAAAAGGCGTGGGACCGGATAACGCGCGGGACCAAGGCCTAGGGCACCTACTTCGGGCTCCCTACTTCTGCACCCTCGGAGTCTGTGTCCTCACGTGCATCCCGAGCCAGGGGGCCCTGAATGCGGCCCATGGCCCTGACTCAAGAGCGAGGCGCAGGTGCAGGACTCCTCTGCACGAAACTGCGCCCCAGGAACTGGGGGCCTGGCGGGGAGGGCGCACCTGTCCTCATGCACGTGCTGTGGCCTCCGTGGAGCTCCATCCACTCTTGGTTCCCACTATGGTCTCGGTGTCCGCTCCAGATTCAGATTCGCACATTCACTCAGGGCTTTGGAGGGTCCTGGAGGAGGAGCTCGTGGGGGCGTTCAGGCAGAGGGACTACCTGTGTCAGCTGGAGTGCGACTCCCTGAGACAGGGCAGGGTGCGGGTTGGGGAGAGTGTTCGGGGGCAACGGGACGGGGAGCTAAACCCCAGCTTCCAGCCTCATGAGCCCGGTCGCCCCCTGCCTCCCACAGGCAGCTGGAGCCTGAGTCAGAGTTGCCTCTCGGGAGAAAAAGACAGCCATGCGCCCTCCCTCCAGACCCCCTCCTGGTACCAGCATTTGCACCAGCAGGAGCCCAGAGTCCCCAAGAACCTTTGTTTCTTGAGTAACTCCATCACTGAACAAACAGAGGTGAAATTAGCTTAGTAATGAAGCCTTGGAGGCTTATGGGTGGCATCCAAGGTCACCGTCTTCTCAGTCTGGCTTCAGTGGGTGCTCCCACAAAGCCACATGTACCTGGCTGTTTCTTGTCTGGGGTCCACTGCTTCTCCCTGTAACCCGGTGGAGATACCGGCAGCCCATTTTGCAGATGACAAAACTGAGACCTGGAAAGGCTGAATGGACCTGGAGAGTGGGAATTCCAACCCGGTCAGCCTGGCTCCAAAGTAAAGGATTAAAAGCTGGGTGCAGTGGCTAGCACCTGTAATCCCAGCACTTTGGGAGGCCTAAGCAGGCTGATCACTTGAGGTCAGGAGTTGGAGATCAGCCCTGCCAACATGGTGAAACCCCGTCTCTACTAAAAATACAAAAATTAAGCCAGGCATGATGGCTCACACCTGTAATCCCAGAGCTTTGGGAGGCCAAGGCAAGCGAATGACCTGACGTCAGGAGTTCCCTACCAATATGGTGAAACGCTGTCTCTACTAAAATATGGAAATTAGCTGGGTGTGGTGGCAGGCACCTGTAATCCCAGCTACTCGGGAGGTTAAGGCAGGAGAATCTCGAACCGGGGAAGAGGAGATTGCAGTGAGCCCAGATTGCGCCATTGCACTCCAGCCTAGGTGATAGAGTGAGCCTCCATCTCAAAACAATAAAGTAAAATAAATAATACGTAAAAGCTCTAGGCATGTGGGGCTGGAAACGGCATTCAAAGAAGGGAGGGCAGCCTGTGTGTCCGGGCAGGGGGCAGGTGTGCCTGGGTCAGGCGTTGGTGAGGACCCTGTCGAGGGGTAGAAGTGCTTCCCGGGTGTGCTGAACTGGCCAGAATGTGGATTCAGGGCTCAGAGTGCAGGTTCCAGGCCAAACCCTGCCCTTCCTGGCTGTGTGCTGGTCACAGCAAGTCACTGCCCCTCTCCGAGTCTTGAGTTTCTCTCTAGGAAATCCCAAACCTCCTTTCTCAGAACTCAGCAGAGCTGGCAGACTGGGCACTACCGACACCCACCCAGGCAGTGCTGAAGGCATTGAGAAATAGACACCCAGACAGAACAGCAAAGTGGGACTATCTGGGGGCCAACAGCCTTCCAAGCTGAGAGCCTCAGGGGCTGACAGCATTCCAGGCTGAGGGCCTCAAGCAGCTGCTGACCCAGGTATTTATTCTCTCTGAACAGGTGATTATTATGAACCAACAGGTGTTCTGTGTTTTCTCATAGAACCAAGATAAACTAGGTAGGCAGCTGGTGCCTGCTTAACACTGATCAAGGACAAACTAGAAAGTGTTCTCCACGAAGGAGCCACGGCGGGGGGGGGGGGGGGTCACATATCCTGTGCTGAAAGAATTGTTTTCACCGGTGTATGATACACATACCCTGCTTTGCTACTTTAGAATACCCCAAGCAGTTTTCCACTTGAGAGGGCCGACATTTTCCTTGCCATTGTTCTCAGCAAACAATATAATTTATCATACATGTTAGGACTTGTCCCAAGAGGTCACCCACCATCTAAAATGAGGACACTGATTCCCAGCACAGGATGTTCATCTTGTCCACACCTCTCAGGGCCCCCATCCTTCCACAGCCAGAACTGGGCACCAGATGAGGGCCCAACATGGAGGAAGGCCGTGTGCACACAGGAGCATGTATGCTGACACGTGTGTGCACACATGCCCACTGTGCAGGGAGGGCCCTCATAGTCATGCTAGCCCTGGACATGCACACTCTTGCTTTCACTCAAGCACGCTCAGACACCCGCACACTGGAGCTGCCAGCACTGGGAGCTGGGGGCGGGGCGGGTGCCCTTCAGGAGCAGGGATTCGGCTCCTCTGCCCGCCCCGCGGGGCTCGCTGCAGATGCCAGGGGTTATTTTAAGCCTGGATCAATGGATGAGTTTTGGTGACACAGGCTTGGTGGTAGTGGAGGGGGGTAGGCAGAAGAGATAAGGGGTGGGTGCCCTGGAGCCTTGATGTGGTGAGAGACCATGGGGTCCAGGGCAAAGGGGTCACTCCTCGGCCAGGCTGCTCCATCTCCATATCCCCTCACGAGGCACATGGCCAGGCACCTGGGGCAGTGTCAGCTGAATGGGCAATCAGATCCCAGGACTCAGCCAGTCAGGGTCAGCTGGGCTCTGTGTCCGCAGTTGCCCTCTCCTGCTGCCCTCACTCCCTGCGGCCAGGTGTTCCCATGGAGAGGAGAGGGTATCCAGTGCCTGGCACAGACTCAGTAGTTGTGGGTACTTATGGCTGCTGGCTGACCACTGAATCGAATTGAGATGGGAAGGAAGCCGTGTGTGCATGTGCGTGTGTGTGTTTGAGGGGCATTGGGGGTTGCACATCAGTCCCTGGGAGGGACTGTAATCCACTTTCTTCATTGGACAAGTGACTGTCACTATGTATATGTATTTGAAGGCCTGATGGGGTCAACATGAGGAAAGTACCCAGTGCCAGGACAATGGGGGCAGGAGGGGGCCCAGGAAGGGACAGCATTGGGACACTTGCTCTGACCCAGCAGGGTCACCCTAACTTGGAAGAGGCCCCAGTTCCAAGGGGGCAGAGACAAGCTTCTTTCAACTGAGTGCCCAGCAATGGGTGGGAAAGTTGGGAGAAGTGGCCACCCTCAGAGCCACTGCAGCCTCCAGGGCAGAGGGTGGTGGGGACTTAAATACCAGCGGTGCGGGTTGTGCCACAGATTCCATTTCTAGCAGTGCCAAGGAAGCAGGAAAGGATGTTCCAGAAAGGAAAGCTCTGAAGCTCTGAGAAGAATCACAAACAAAAAGTTTAAGGATGGCAAAAAGTAAACTACAAACCAGTTACAAGCCAGCATGGAAAGTATGACATATTTTAGTGTGGTGGTCTCTGGTGATGGGATTAAAGCAATTTCATTTAATTCCTTTGTTCATCTGTGTTTTCTTCTAAACTGGTAATAAGGCATCCTTTAATGAGGGTGAGGTCTTCAGGGCTGGATGGTAAGTGTGTGTATGTGTGTATGTAGGTATGTGAGCAGGCTGTCTTTGGCCAAGGCACAAGGAGAAGCTGTGCAGGGGATGGGGTGGGGGTGGGTGGGGAAGTCACCTCCTCTTCCTGTCTGAACCCACTAATACCTGAAATCAGCCTGACAGGCCCTCATGTCAGGCAACAGACTTGATCCTCCTTAAAATGTAAATCCTTCCTCTTCTTCTCCCCCACCTCCTCCACTTTCATAAGCTCTTCCCAGTTGCTGAGTGAAGGACGGATGGAAAGGGATCCAGGAGGGACCCTAGGGAGTCCCACTGCTTCATCTCACAGAAGCTAGATGCTGCAGCCCTTTCGTTCAGTTATTCATTCAGCAAATGCTGGCAGGGGCCCGAGCTGTGCTGCACACTGGGTGAATTGCATGCCCAGTCCTTGCCCTCCTGCTGTTTCCATCTGGATAGGGGGAAGTTCCATATCGACCCCTACCTCCTGAAAGGGGCAGATTATGAGTGTGCCCTCCAGGAAGAGTTTTTGATGTTAAGATGAGCTACTGAGGCAGGGAGAAGCCAGGCACAGCGGCACCACCACATTCTCCAGTTCAGCTAAACTCGGAAAACACCACTGGGCCGTGCTGGGACCAGGTCCGAGCTCCTTACAGCCCCCACACCCTTCCCCTTCCCCTCGGTTTGTGAAATGACCTGCGGTTCGCGCAGTGCAGAGGTCTTCCTCTTCCAAGCCTTCCGTTTCCAGGGCGGGGGAGAACCCAATCTCCCCCTCCACACACCTGGGGAGGAAGCAGATCGCGGGAATGCATCAGCCTGGCCGTGCCCGTCGACGCGGGGATGGAGACATCCCGGGACCCCAGCCCAGCGTTCGGAAGGTTCTGCAACTGAACTCGCGCCGTGGGATAAATCCTTGGCCCTCTGAAGCCGCGCTGCCAGCGGGACAGATGAGAAAATCGAGGCGCCGAGAGGGGAAGGGGTCCTTCTCATGTTATGATCAGAAGGAATAGAGGGGACAGAAGGAGATGGGAGGGTGGTTCTCCCCGTCCCGGGGCAATTCCGAGCTGCTTTGACCTCCGCGCCTCGGTCCCTGCACCTGTTAAGACAGGGACGCTCCAGTCGCAGGCCCTAGAGTTGATCCCCGCTGAGCGCCCAGTTCAGAGGAATGTTTCTGGGCAGCCTTTGGGGAGGGTCCCCTGTGGGGCGCCCTGGCTGCGCGGTCCCTGCTGCCCCCTCTCGCCCCTCGCGGTGGCCGCGCTCCTCCCCCCGGCTCTGCCTCCCTCCCGCCCTCCCTTCTCTCTCCCTCCCCCGCCCGCCCGAGCCCGCGCCGAGCCCGAGCGGGAGCCGGAGCCGGAGCAGGAGCCAGAGTGCGGGCTGCACTGAGCGGGCGGCGGGAAGGCAGCGGAGTCAGGCGGCCCGCGCCCCCTGCTAGGGCCAAGACACGCACACCTACTGGACCGGGAAGAAGCCGGGGACCGCGCGCGGGCGAGGATCTGCCGTCCAGCCCGGGGGAGATCCCAGGACGCTGACCGAGCAGCTCGGGTCCGAGGTGAGCCCTGGCGGAGGACGCGCCCACCGGAGGTGCGGCCTCGGAGCTCTAGATCCAGCCCTCCCGGCGCTGGGGTCCCCAGAGGAGGCCGACGGCCGAGGCGGCGTGCGCTGGAAGCCGGCGCGATCCCTGCGGGAGCGGAGGAGCCGAGCCGCAGGGAGCTGCAGCGCCCGGCCATGCACCGGGCGCAGTAGCGAGAGGCGCGGGCCCGATGGCGCGGGCCGGGGCGCTGGGACTGCTCGGCGGCCGCCGTCCGCCCAGGCTCCGGCTCGCGCTCGCGCTTCGGCTAGCGTTTCTGCTGGCGCGGCCGCCGTCGGGTCGCGCGGGGGCTCCTGAGGCGCAGGGGCCCGCGGCGCCCGGCACGACAGCCCCGGCGGGGGGCGACCGCTGCCGGGGCTACTACGACGTGATGGGCCAATGGGACCCGCCCTTCAACTGCAGCTCGGGCGCCTACAGCTTCTGCTGCGGCACGTGCGGCTACCGCTTCTGCTGCCACGACGGGCCGCGGCGCCTCGATCAGAGCCGCTGCTCAAACTACGACACGCCGGCCTGGGTCCAGACCGGCCGCCCGCCCGCCCGCGCCCGCGACACCGCGGCGCCCCGGGACCCGGGCCGCGAGCGCAGCCACACGGCCGTCTACGCGGTGTGCGGCGTCGCCGCGCTGCTGGTGCTGGCCGGCATCGGGGCGCGCCTGGGCCTGGAGAGGGCGCACAGCCCGCGCGCACGGCGCACGGTGACCAGGTGAGCGCGCGCCGCCGGGGACCACCCCCCGCCCGCTCCTCGAACCGCTCTCCCTGCCCGCTAGTTCTCCCAGTAGGCCCCTTCTCTGTTTTTTTCTGTCTCTGTCTCCCCCCCGCCCCACTTCATCAGCGAGACACCTGACACCGCCCTGACTCCCCTTGACCTTCCGCCTGTGCTGGGCGCTGCATCGCCTTCCCTCGCTCTAGTATCTTCTGGAGGGAGTGGGGGGCTGGGTAGCTTTGGACAGAGGGCACAGGGTCACCGTCCACGGGGCCACTGGCCAGGAGGGAGACCAGGCTGATGTAGTATTGGGTGTCTTGGGCACAGGGAAGGGAAGGGGCCCTTGGCTCTCTGGTTGCTCCTCTCCTGCTTCTCCCCACTCTTCCCTCCCCTCTTCCTGCCCACCTCCTGCCTCTCCCCTGCCCCCCCCCCCCCCCCCCCCCCCCCCCCCCCCCCCCC
>NW_022437145.1:153066-222488 GCF_009761245.1 Sapajus apella | reverse complement strand
ATAGAGAAGCCCCCATGCCCTGGTGGGGCAGATGGGGACCCTTCCCCCCCCTCGTTCCCAGCGGGACGGGGTGCCGGCCCGCCCCCGCCCTGGCCCCTCTCCCATAGCTGTGACTCAGGGCTGCCCTTCCCTCCTTGGGTTTCAGAGGCCTACCCCCACTCACCCCATGCCACAGCTTCCAGATGAAGGTCAGGGCTCCCTCTCCGTAGAAAGACTCTGGAACACAGTCGTTGTGTTGCTGAGGCCAGGACAGGTGTTTGCTGCATTCTGAGCTTGGTGTGAAGTGGGCTACAGGGTCCAGGTCCTCTTTCTCGGTTGGAATGAGGACTCTGGGACTCTATGTGTGTGGATCCTGGAACTCTCATCCACATGCTGCAGGTGGCATTCACGTGCCCCCAGCAACCCCCACGCCTTAGATCCTGTACCTTCCTCATCCACGTGGTCCCAGCACCCTATGGGCCTGTGAGCTGCTGACACTGCATGCGACAGGCTGGTATTTAGAAGTGACCATAGAGAAGCCCCCATGCCCTGGTGGGACAGATGTGGACACTTCCCCCTCCTCGGCCTCAGAGGCAGGGGGTGAGGGCTTCCTTGGCACTCCAGCACCCCTCACTCCTGAAACCATGTAGCCCACTTTCTCCCAGGGAGCTGCAGGGTGGAGCTTGGGCTGGCACCCTGGCCTCCACCCTCAGCTCCTGCACTGCAAGGAGGTGGAGCCTCCTGGCTTGGCTTCTGGATACCACAGGGGTAGGGACTGAGTTGCCCAAATTTGGGGGTCCCTCATGCTGCTTGAGGGTAGCATGGAGGAGGCCCAGGTATGTCTTTGACAGGGGCAGGGCAAAAGGAGCTGAAGGCCATGAGGGGTGGCTGCGGCAGCCCAGCTGACATGTTCACCCCAAACTCCCTGTGCCTGCTGGGGAAGGGGCAGCAGGTTTGGTGATGCCTCAGGAAGGCTGCACCCACCCTTGCTGTGCTGCATGGCCTAGGCCAGTCCCTTCTTTCTGGGCTTCAGGCTCCCATGGACCCTGACTCCCTTTTTTCTGCTGGAGAAACCTGGAACGGGGCTTGGGCTCATGTGTGGGTGTGTCCTGAGTCCCTGCCCTCCTCACAAGTCTTACCCTTAATTCTGCTGTGTTGGGGCTTTGAAGGCCAGGGAAGGCTTCTCAGAGGGCTTGAGGCGGGCATCCAGAGTGAGTTTGTGCAAAGGCCCAGAGGCATGGTGATTACTCAGCTATCCAGGAGAGAGGAGCTGGTGGTGCTTGCCTAGAGATGAGGCCACAGAGGTGAGCCTCTGGGCAGTGGGCAGGGCAGGAAGGGCAGTCCAGACGGGTACTAGGATGCTTTCAGACCCTGTCACCAAACCTGAAGACAAACCTTGGCCATCCCCGGTGTCCTGCCTCCTGAATGCCCTTCACGAATCAGCCTTTTGAGGCCCCAGCCCCAGAAGGAGGGTCAGGCTGAGTAGGAGAGAATCATGGATTCCGGGTTCTGAAGGCAGCTGGGCTGCACAGACACTGTCACATTACAGCTGGGTGGGGGCTGGGTGTTGGGTCCAGGGAGGTGGCTGCCCAAGGTCACACAGCTTCTGGGTTCTGGGCTGCCACGGAAGTCTCCCAGCATCCCCTTACCTTCATCCATCTGTCCTTCTTGCCCGTGCTGGCAGCTTCATCCCAGGTCCCAGCAGAAGCCGCAGCTGCAGGGGCATTTGGGCAGGCAGGTAAATAAGGCTTCCTGCACAGGGTAAAGTGGCTCACATCTGTAATCCCAGCACTTTGGGGAGGCCGAGACAGGTGGAGTTTGAGACCAGACTGGCCAACACAGTGTAACCCCATCTCTACTAAAAATACAAAAATTAGCTGGGTGTGGTGGTGGGCACCTTGAACCCAGCAGGTGAAGGTTGTAGTGAGCAGAGATGGCGCCATTGCACTCCAGCCTGGGCAACACAGCAAGACTCAGTTTCAAAAAAAAAAAAAAAAGATTCCTGGAGGAGGCAGCTGGTGGAGTCTGAAGAATGAGTAGCAGTTTTATGGGAGGAGGGGCAGGAAAGCAGAGAAAGTTGCATTAGGAGGGGAGGCTCAACCAAGGAGGGTCCTGGAGAGTGGGCTCCAGGGAGGGGTGGGAAGGGGAGCCCCATGAGAGTTTCCTGGCCTGCTCTGGGAAGCAGCTGTGTTGGGGCTACATGTGAGGCTGGCAGGGAGCTTGTGTGTGAGTTCGAGCACCAGAAAGGACGGCCTGGAGAAGCTGGAAGAACTGCCCAGGGCCACAGGGTGAGGCGGTGGTGGCCTGGGCAGGCTCTTGATGAGGTGGGAGGCAGAAAGGACCACCCCTGACCGCTCTGTCCCTGCAGGACGCTGACGGAGCTTCTGAAGCAGCCAGGCCCCCAGGAGCCATTACCTCCCACCCTGGGCCCGCCTCTGGGTGGCTGTGTCCAGGTGCAGATGGGGGACGGCTTCCCCCAGGGCTCCCCCCACAACAGCGCAGGTGAGTCGGTGGCGGGCGGGCCTGAGAGGCAGCGGAGCACACAGAAGGGCGTGAGAGGGAGAGAGGGGGTCCCTCGGCTGGGGTGTGGAGGCTTCCCCAGTGGAAATGAGCCGCCACCTCTGCGGGTGTGAGGGGCCCGACCGGCCAGCCAGCTCCACAGGGTGGAGAGGGACCCCTCATGGGTCCTGCGGCCTCGAGTCTGGGGGGCTGTGATGTGTGAGGAAGGTTCCAGATGCAGGATTTGCTGGCTGGGGCTGTGGTCTGAGGCTCGGGCTCCGGAGCCTCCCCCTGGGTCTCTCGAGAGCAGGCAGGCTTGGCAGCCCCCACGCCCCGTCTGGGTTCTGTTCCTCAGACATCCCCCATCTCGGCGGGAGCAGGTCCCAGGACTCCGCGCCTGGCTCGAGCGTCGCCTCCGGGCGAGCCGTTCATGAGGGTGGCACCCCCCGGGCTGGCTGCCGTCGCCGCTGCGCGTGATTTGGAGCCAGGCCCTGTTCCAGGAGCTGGAGGCTGCCACGAACACAGGCTCGGCTTGCAGCCGCGCCTGGAGAACGGTCCCCCAGGTTCTCACCGAACAGCCTCGGGGAGAGGGCTGCGGAGAGGTGACAGCGCGGACGCAGTGATCCGGGGCATCGGGCCGAGCCGCGTCTCACTCCCAGCTGCAGACAAGAAGCGCCTCAACAACGCGCCCCTGGGGTCGGTCGCCCCCGGGCCCCCGCGCCGCCCGCGGCTGCAAGTCGGCCGCAGCCTGACGCTGCAGCCCGACTACGCCAAGTACGCCACATTTAAGGCCGCCGCGCTCAAGGCCTCAGGTGAGTGGTGGGTGCGGGCGGCGCGAGGGAACCCGGGTTCGCGGGCTCCGGAACTGCGAGGCGCGGGGCCCAGTCTCCCGGCGCCAAGTTCTCAGTCCCGCGCACCCGCCGCTCGGCCAATCGGCTCCCGCGCCCCGGCCGGCCCCGCCTCCGGCCCTCCCCGGCCCCGCCCCCTAACGGGACCCTTTGTCGCGTCCGGAGCTCCAGGCGCCGAGCTCCCAGCGAGGCGCGGCTTGACCCTTCCCTGCCCTCTCCCTGCAGAGGCCGCCCCGCGGGACTTCTGCCAGCGTTTCCCGGTCGCCGAGCCGTCCCCACGTCCCCCTCCATCGCAGGCCCCGCGGCCCCCCCCGGACTTGCCTGCGCCGCGGGACGCCTGCCCCTGGGCCCCGCCGGGCTACGCGCCCCCTGCCGCGCCGGGTCCCTATGCCGCCTGGACCGCCGGTCGCCCGGTCCGACCTGCCCCGCTCGGCCACCCGGCGGCTCAGGCCTTCCAGGTACCCCGGCGGCCCGGCCATGCCGCCCGGCGCCAGTTCAGCGCGGAGAAAATGCCCGAGGCCTTCAGCCCGCAGCCCCTCGGCTTTTACCGCAGTGCGGGCCGCGGGTCTCGGTACCTAAGGACCAACAGCAAGACCGAGGTTACCGTGTGAAGCGGGGCCGCGGTCCCCTTGAGGCGCCATAGGCTGGGACCCTCGTCTGTCCGTCGGAGCCCCAGGCCACAGGGAGAGGAGCGCCGGCCCGGAAGGCCAGCTCTTCCGTCTGCCTCAAGGGCACTGGGGTCTTGGAGCCCGTAGGCCGCGGGTTGGTCTTGTAAATAAGCCCTTTTACGTGGTTCCCGCCCCTGAGAATAAAGAGGCCCCAGTGTGGATGCGAGGCAGCATTGGTCATTGACTGCACGGACGGCAGTGCAGGCCTTAAAGGGCACGGCATGTGCAAGGGTGGAGGACTGCTCCAGGGCGAGGGGGCAATGGCTGGAGAGGGTGGTCAGGGTTGAATGTCAGGGTTAATGCCCACGCCAGTGGGAGCCCTGGGAGAGGGGACGGTTAGATTTCTGCCACTGCAGCTTGAGGCGGGTGAACCTGGCTGATGCTCGCTGACCATTGGCTGTGGGCCGGCCCCTGGCCGGCAGGTCGCTTGGCCAGATTGGCCCGGGGCTACCCCCCTTAATGGGTGTGGGCTGTGGGGACATCTGGTGCTCAGGATGGGGACACCTCCTCCCAGTAGCTTCTTTGAAGCAAAGTGGGGGAAAGCTGGAGCAGGGTCCCTGGCAGTGCCGCTCCGGGAGGGCTCCCGGTACCTGGCTGTGGCTGGCTGAGGGGTGTGACCTCAACAAAGCAACCAAGGTGGGTCCGTTTCCCTCCTGAGTACCTGAGGTGTGGTGTACTGTGTTAAGAACAATGGCCATTTGTTGGCCTTTCTCAAGAAATCTGCAAGAACCTCATGGGGGTGCGTCTTTACAGAGGAGGAAATTTGGGTTTTGAGACCTAAGTAGCTTGCCCAAGGTCACCCAGTGGATTCCCAGGTTAGGACCCTCCTGGATTGCTGTGAATCAGCTAGAATGGCAAGCAACAGGCAGTCTGGCAGGGAGAGAGGGTTCTGAGTGTTGGTAGGGAGGGCTCCCTGTTCCCAGGGTATATATAAACAGTTTGGAGCTTTCCTTCTGCTGGCTGGGCTGTCCTGAAGCCCCAGAAGCCAGCAGGCCTGGTCTTTGCTCCTGCCAGGTGAAGTGTGCCCCTCCCTGTCCCTTTAGAGTGTTAAGGCAACCAAAGCCTAGAAACCCCAGGACAGAGCCCTGGGCCCACAGTCCTGCCCTTGTCCCACAGCTGTGCAGAGTTGGAGGAGGGGGGTGGGGGCTGAGTCCTGGAGGCTGCACAGACTCACAAAGGGATCTGGTTCCTTCCTTCTCGGTCCACCTCCCACCTGCTTCCCCCTCAACACACGACGAAGACCGTGGCTGAGCTATGCCAGGAGTGGGCAAGTCCCCCTGCTCATTCTCAGTCCCAAGGGCCCTGGATCTCCATCCCAGTGGAACCAGGCTGAGGCTGTGGACAGTGGCCATCCTTGAAAATGATGGAACCGTGCATGGGACCAGCTGCAACTGGGCCTCACCAGGCTGCTCTGGTCCTCAGGACAGTGTAGCCTGCTGTGACTACCTTTCAGAGGAAGTGGCTCAGAGTGGAAGGGATTCAGCCCCATGCTCAGTCCCATCCTGACTTCTCTTGCAACAAGGCCCAGCACTCCTATCCCAGACTATGGTCCTGCCCCTGGTGTGTCTCAACAGCCTCACAAGGCACTCCACTCTGGGCACACAAGCCTGTGGAACTACAGTCCATGGCTGGGCTTAGCATCCCCATTCTGCACACGTGGAAGCGGAGACAAGCACAGGACCTGGACTTTGGTCTGACTTGCCTCCTGGCTCAGAGAGTCACTGCCTTCAGGGAAGGGAAACTAGGAAGCAGCTTACTCAGCAGGGGAGAGGTCAGCCAGTCGCATTACATCCAGGGAACAAGCTGGAACCTGGATAGCGCGACCTCTGACCCCCGAAGCACCACCCACAGCCCGTGGCCCACTGCCTGCCAAGTCATGCAGCCCCTTGGCTGGACACCACAGCAGTCGAATTACAGACCCTCACACACCTTGTGCTCGGTGGTACCAATCTGTGTTTATTGAATAACCTAGGTCTGGGACACGGTGACTGATTGAACATCAAGGAAGCCATAGATGTATCCCCTTTTTCAGTGAAAAACCATCCCCTCCCACCCCCAAAGAACAGTGAGAAAAGGCACAGGACATACACACGACACCCGAGCGGGCAGGGTCCATAAATTACAGTAAGTGGGGGAGGGGCAGGAGAGAAAGAAAGCAGGTGGGGTCCAAGCACACCCCAGGGACAACACGAGCTGACGCATTCCAGCCTGCATCAAGGGGCCCTGCTGTGAGCAGCCCCCAGTCTGTGTTGGGGCTCCTGCCCACCCTCTGCCCCAACCAGCTTGAGGATGAGCCACAGGGAGTCCAGAAAAGTGGGACTTTTTCTCCTAGGACCCGCATCAAGGCAGGGACCTCACTCCTAGTGTCCACCAAAGGCAACCTTCTGCCCACTCTGTAAAGAGGGGCTTGCTGATGGGGAGGGGTTGGGTCACCCTGGTTTATTTTCAGGTCAAGAATTAGTGATAAAAAGGCCAGGCATGGTGGCTCACGCCTGTAAACCCAGCGCTTTGGGAGACCGTGGCGGGCGGATCACAAGGTTGAGAGATCAAGACCATCCTGGCCAACATGGTGAAACCCCATCTCTAATAAAAAATACAAAAACTAGCTGGGCATGGTGGCATGCGCCTGTAGTCCCAGCTATTCAGGAAGCTGAGGTAGGAGAATCGCTTGAATCCACGAGGTGGAGGTTGCAGTGAGCCGGGATCATGCCACTGCACTCCAGCCTGGCAACAGAGCGAGACTCCGTCTTAAGAAAAAAAAGAATTAGGGATAAAAATACACAGCCTCAACTTACATAGGGTTACTTCCTGATAAATCCATCATAAATGAAAATATCATAATTCAAAAATTCATTTAATACACCAACAGACCAATTGTAAAGTTGAAACACGGTTGAAGCTGAACCACTGTAAAGTCGGGGCCAGTCTGCACTGTGGTGGTAGGTGTTGGGGTCAGGGAAGAGGGAACCTGGACGCCATGCTGAAGGCCCCTGGTTCCCAGTCCCAATGGGTGGCTTAATTTCTCCCAGCCCCCTGGGCCTACCCTAAGCTTGGGCTGACATCCTAGGAGGTGGGGAGTGGGAAGGAACAGGACAATTAAATAAGATACCATTTATTTCTTAAAAAATTAAAAAATAATGCCGACATAATTTCATCCATCCGCAGGCATGCCCCCTGCCTCCCACCAGCCTCCCAGAGCTTGGGTCCCCTCCTCCTCTGGCTGTCCTATGTAATAAAGGGAAAAACAATGAGTGGGCTCAGTCAGGCACAGGGGAGGGAACGCAGACCCGGGGAGGGAACGCAGACCCAGGGAGAGAATCAAGATGCCACAGCAACTCAGCCTCGCATCATGGCAAACCCAAGCACACTGATAGAAAACATTCGTATAAAAAGTGGGGAGGGCATGCCGGGAACAGGCCTGAGGGCTGCTGCTCCCTGGTGCTGAGAGACTACTATCTCCCAGAGAAAGCCTGATAAAAACTGAGGAAGCAAAAAGGAGAGTGTGAGGTTCAGGAGAAAGTCAGGAAGGCTGGAGGCAGGGGCTTGGCAGCTTGGGAGCTCCCCCTGCTGCTTTCAAGAACCAGTTTCTGCCCTGCCACCTTTCCTCTCATGCCCACCAGACCCTGGACCATGGGAATCTAGTGACAACAGCTTTAAGGGGCTCTGCCGAGGGGCCCACTTGCCTGAGGTGGCCCAGAAGCCTCGGCAGGTGACAGCTAGGAAGACAAGGCTCCTTCCTACCACTCTCAGTGGGAAGATGCTGGCGGGGAGGAACCAAGAAAGAGGTGGAGGGGCGGGCTGAGCCTGGTGGTCAGGAGGCTGCAATGGCAGTGCCACCACCCAGCTTGACAATCATCTGCTGGCAGTCATTGCAGGAGCGCCGGTCGCCCACCTTCTCCAGGGTGCGGGCAGCCTCGGCCAGCAGCACTGCCCGCTGGCCCGGGGAGGAGAGAAAGGAGAGGGGAAGGTGGCGGCAGGCCAGCAGGATAGCAGTGGCCCGCTCTCGCTGGCCGGGCCAGGCATCCACCTCTCCTGTGGAAAGGAGATATATGTCAGAACTGAGAGTCTGCCACGTAGCCGGTGCTGTCCCTCAGCGTTACCTGGACTCATTCACTCAACACTGACACCCATCCTGGGAGGTGGGGTCTGTTGCCCCCCCCAGTCCACGGAAAAGAAGTGAACTTGTCCAGTGTCCCACAGCCAGCCTGTGGTGGGGCTGGGGCTGAGATGGAGCCACATGGTCTGGTTGGAGCCTCTGCTTCTACACCTGCGCCTGTGCTCGGACCCCACCCCAACCCTCCTTCCCTGATCACAGCATGACCCATGACCACTCCCACCTCTGCAACCCACCAAGAGCGGTCTCAGGCTTCTTTCATTCTCAGAGAGGTGTGTTGGGCACAGCTGCTAGATGTGGGAGCTGGGCTGGCCCCTCCCCTCCTCTCTTCCCAGGGGGCAGGGCCAGCCCCAGCCTTCGAGCTGGAGAGTGGTGGACTCACCGTGCTTGGCGCTCTGTGTGGTGCGGCGCCGCAGACTGTGTTCCAGCAGCTGGTGGGTGCGGGTGGGGCTGGCTCCTGCCATCAGGCGCACGGTCGCTTCATGCAGGAAGACCTGGGGAGGTGCAGGGTGACATCCATCATACTCCTGGTCCCCACTTGTCTATGCTCAGGGTAGCTCTCCCTAAGCCATCTTGCCTGCCACTTGATGACATCCCTTCCCATACCAACCTGCCTTGCTCAACCCTGAAAGTAACCTCTGTTGTCCCCTATTCTGACCCTGAGCCAGGCGGGAAACCTGGCTGAGCTGCAGGAACGGGAGGAGAGGAGAGAGAGGCAAAGTGCCTGCTTTTCTCAACGCCCTGGAGGCTGCCGCCAGTTTGACAAAAGGACAGGTGTGGCAGGGACAGAGGGGTGAGGGAAACAGCTAGGCTGGTACCAGAGAGGTTCGGTACCCTCTTTCCTTCCGTATCTTTAGAAAGGAACAGAGTCTAGAGGCGTGCGGGTAAAAGTCTGCAGTGCTGAGGTATGAGCCACTGGTAGGTGAAGGGTAAGGCCGAAGTCTGTCATTTTTTAAGTTCTCAAGCTCTTTTTGATGCCTTTGTATCTCAGTCAGGGAGGGTCTTCAGTGCTGCCAGGTAGATTCTGGTCCTGGTAGGCAACAGGGAGCCACTGCAGGGCTCTCAGCAGGGAGAAGCAGGATGGAAACAGTATTTAAGAGGCGGCCTTTGGGCCTAGATGAGGTGGCTCACAACTGTAAAACCAGCACTTTGGGAGTCCAAAGCAGGGGCTTGAGGTTAGGAGTTTCAGACCAGCCAGGGCCACATAGCAAGACCACCCTCTTTATAAAAATAAAAATAAAAAGCCATTGATGCCAGCCATGCTGTGAGCAGACCAGAGGGCTGACCAGAGTGGGTTCTAGGAGGCAGGGGTGCCGTCCCAGGCCTTGGGGCACATGCCCTCTTTCCACGGTAAGGAATGGCTCTCTGATGACATTGTCTGCTGTGTCCATCTTGGCTTGCTGCACACAGTGGCCACAGTGCAACCCTGTGTGGGTCCTGCAGCACCTCAGGGTGATGGATGTGGAGGCCAAATACCAGGCTCTGTGGCAGCAGCCTTGCTCTGAGGCCTCCTCCTTCCAGCCCAGGCCGTACCCCCTCAATGACACTTCTGAGTCATCTTACTCAAATTCTTAGAAAAAAATACAGGTACAAATATGTTGAATACATTAAGTAACAATAAAAATAAACAACAAAGGAAATGGCTGGAGCCTGGCAAGCCCAGTCACAGAACTTTCCTCCAAGACTCAGTTCAGACAGTGTGGTCACTGCCAAGGGGATGTTACCCAGCAGAAAAACTGACGCCCCTAGCTGCTGTGAAAAAGAATAAACGTCAATTTCCCTTTACTGCGGTTCTAGAGAAATTCTGTCACTTTGCCAACAGTTATAAAAGTCAAAGTGGAGCTCAGGACCAGGCCAGGAGCCCTGATTTGCTGCCACTGCCCTCAGTGTCCTCCCACCCAGCATGTGCCTGGGGAGGTGTGGCTCCCTGCTGGCCCGTCTGTGGCGGCAAAGTATGACCTGCTCCCTGCCGAGCTCCAGGGCCAGGCACACAGCAGGCACTCAACCAATGTGTGCTGAACACAGGGACACATGGCGCCCAGCCCAGTGTTGGGCACAAGCCAAGCAGGTGCTCCACAGGTCACCAGGCTGACCTCAGAGGGCCCACTCCACAACCACATGCTGGGTTCTGGGCTCAGGCCCCACAAACTCCAATCTGCCCTGCCCCACCAGCCAGCTGGGCCTCACCTTGCGGTACGCTGGGCGGAAGCTGTGTGCCAGCCTGCGCAGGCTGCCCAGGTCCCGCTGGAAGCCCGCCAGTTCAGCGCCTGATGCGTGGTAGGTCTCCCCAATGGCCTGGCTGGCACTGGCCTGCTTTTGCCAGAGCGCTGTCCGCAGTGACAGTAACAGGTCACAGGTGAGTAGTTGGACCACCTGTGGGGTCAGCCATGAGAGAGGGGGGACAGGTGACTGGCCCATCCCTGAGGCAAGGATCCCAGCACCTACCAGGCTTCCCCCAGACCAACACCGGGCAGCTCTGGGAGGAAGTGGAGAGCCCCAGAGTCTGGCAAACTACTGAGGACATGAGAACAGCTCAAGGGAGAACCAATCCCTTCCATGGACCCAGGAGGTGGGAGACAGGCCCTCCCCATTCTGCAGGTGAGAAAGCAAGGCTCTGACAGGGACCATAGATTGTATAGGGGACACAGCACAGGCAGGTGGCAAGGGCAGAAATAAAACCCTTGTGGGTTGAAGGCACAGGTTCTTTCACTTCAGGGGAGCCCGACCATGGCTACCTAAGAGACTGCGATACCCACAAGGTGCCAAGGAAAAGCCTGAAATGGCAGCAGAGCCTGGAGCTGGGGCTGAGGGAAGGAGGAGGAGGAGGGGGAGAGGGAGACAGGTGTCTCAGAAGGCAGAACCGCAGAGTGGTTTGGTGCTTGGGGATTAGGCTGATGGACCTAGCTTTGCCACTTACTAGCTATGTGATCCTGGCGCAGGACTTAATTTCTCTGAGCCTCAGTTTCTTTATCCAAAAAAAAATGGAAATGGCACCACCACAGGGCTGCTGTGTCATATGACAAGACACTGCGTGTGTGCCACACGCTTATGAGGCTGGGCTGCCCGCCCGGCTCCCAGTGGCATACCCACATGACACTGAGCAGTGAGGAGCAGCAAGTCCATCTTGAGATGGGCCGCAAGCAGCCCTCTGGTCCAGATGAACTCTCTCAAGCTGAGCCTCACCTCACCCAGCCCTGGCTTTCCTCATTCCCAAGACACTGGGCCTGGGGAATTAAGTCCCTATGCTGATCCAGACCCTGCCCTGTCCCTGCACAAGGCCTGGATCCTTGCCTACAATTTTCCGGCTCTTGTCTGCTTCAGGAGGATGTGGATAAGGATGCCTCTCCTCAAACAAAACCTGGTGCTTCTAAACTGTGTGTGCTGCAGGAGTGCCTGTGGGCATGGGGGCAGCAGGCCTATGGCTGGATTCTGCCCTCCAAGGGCCACCAGGCTGCATGGGGTTGTCTTCTAGGCTCACTTTCCTACCTCAGAGCTGCTACCAAAGAACCCCAAACTGAGCCTGTGCTGTTTGGTTCTCTCATGAAGACAAATATGGAAGACTAATGGAAAGCCCAAAAGAGAAGCTGAGATGTGGCTCGCCATCTGCCTTTGGTCTTGGCAGCCCAGGAGAATTTGGGACTTTGGTCCCCTTCTCCCAGGAGGTCACCATATTGATGCCTAACTTAGTGCAGATACCTGATCAGTAGAGCGCACTACAGCCCAGAACACCTGGACTCAAGTGATCCTCCAGCCTCAGCCTCCCGAGTAGCTGGGACTATAGGCACACACCACTGCACCTGGCAGGACTTTTTTTTTTTAAGATGGAGTCTTGTTCTACTGCTCAAGCTGGAGTGCACTGGCATGATCTTGGCTCACTGCAACCACCACCTCCCGGGTTCAAGCGATTCTCTTGCTTCAGCCTCCTGAGTAGCTAGGATTATAGGCACATAACACCACACCTGGCTAATTTTTGTATTTTTAGTACAAACGGGGTTTCACCATGTTGGCCAGGCTGGTCTCAAACTCCTGACCTCAGGTGATCTGGCCACCTCGGCTTCCCAAAATGCTGGGTTTACAGGTGTGAGCCACCACGCCCAGCTGGTTTGGGCCTTTTCTGCACATTGCCTGTCCCTGTAGGGGTTGGCATGCTGTCCTGGGTTCATCCCAGTGCCAAGGCCCACTGACAATATCTAGCATGAAGTACTAGCCTAGCTACCTGAGATCAAACCCCAGGGAGTGGCTGAGAATCTGAACCTCCAGGACTCTGCCTGCCCTTCCCTCTCTGGAGATAAGGACACGTTCCCCAGGAGACCAGGTGAAGCTCCACTTTCAGCTGGGTACCCTCCCCTTTTTCCTGGGATGGCTGTGATTTAGTCCCCAACAGAGGCAGCAGTGCCCTCTATTAGAATCACCTCCCCAAGTAATGGGGCCTTCTGTGAGGACATGGTGGGTGTCTCGAGGGCCAGGCAGGCCTCTGTGATGCACTGTGGAAACATTGCATGGATACCACCAGAACATGCAATGCAACTACAATGCACCACAGCTGCCCGCCAGGAGGTGTGCAGTCAGCCAGACAGGCGCCCAGAGCAGTCTTCAACTCCGTTCATGTGCCAGGGGCAGGGGGCAGGGGTCCACTCCAAGGCTGCCTACAGAGGCCTGGAAAGTCATGCAAGCCGCTGGAACAAATGCAGGGTGAAGCCCTGGCCAGCGGGGGTGCACCTGGGCTTACAGATCGTATGGGCCAGCAGGACCTGGGACTCTGGGAGCCTAAGAAAGGTGCAGGTAGCAACATGCCTGCCTCAGAGACTGACAAGGGAGTCCACCTTTTTTTGAAAGGGGGCTGCTGTCTTGGTTTATCTATCTCTTGGACAACCCCACCTGCGAGGTCAGCATGAAGTGGGTGGGAGTGTTCTCGTGAACCAGGGCAGAGCACCTCCCCCAGGGGCCAGCTCAGCCCCCACTCACGTGGTTGAGGGCAGGGTCAGAGGTGGCGCCGCTGACGTTGAGGCTGCTCCATAAGTGGCCACTGGCCCTCTCGCAATGGCAGAAGGAACCCTGCTGCCCATCTGCTTTCCCAGAGAGTGAGGCGTGCATGGCTCTGCAGGCATGGAAGACGGCCTTCACCAGGGGGCTCCTGCAGCAGTGACAAGGGAGGCGAGAAGCAGGTCACTATGTATCACCTGTGTGACAGGTAGAGGAGCCCAAGCCAGTGACCACCACACCCCACACTGACATGACATGTGGGTCTGTCAACTGCAGTGCTACCATGATGGCTCCAGGCCACCAGCTCCAGATCTGAAATGCCAGCCCTGGGCTAGGGTTGGCTTCCAACCCTGTAACACGTTCACTCAATGCTGGAAGAAGTACAGGCTTCACCACTACGTCTGCTGCTAAGAAGCCATCTAAGATAGGCATTCCAACATGTGTGCCTCAGTTTCCTTACCTATAAAGTGGCCACAATAAGGTGTTGTACCCGTTCTTTAAGAGACCATTCCCCCAAATATATAGTGGTAAACTCTGTGGAGAAACTTGGTTAGTTTCTTTCTGTAGAGCAGTCTGGGGAGTAAAAGGGGAGGCTAGGGTTGGGGGGAGTTCTCATAGCATCCTAGTTCCTGAAGAGCAGAGGGACCCAGGGATAAGTGAATCCAGCAGGCAGCAGTGCCTGCAGGGGTGTCTTGGCTGTCCATGGCAGCTCTGCTGCTCAGGAGTGAGATGACTTTGGGACAACCTACCTGCTGAGCCTCAATGTCCTCAGGCACACTGACTGGGAGACACATACATACAGGTGGAATGCTACACAGGGCTGGGGCAGAGTAGGTGCTTACTAGTCAGAGGGCCTAAAAATGAAGCTATTTCAATGAATTAGGGTGTCACATCTACTTCAGGGAGCACAGGGCTTCAAGCCTGTGTATACTCACTCTTCTCAGCTCCTTCCTATGCTCCTGGTTAAGAGTCTCCTTGACAGGAAATGTTACAGACTTGGCTCTAAGGATAGGACCTTGTGGGGCCTTTCATCTGGGGCATTTTACAGTTTCTCTTAGAACACTCAGATCCAATTAGAAACAGCCAGGGAGTCAGCAGGCAGGGCTGCCCATCACTATGTGCCGAATGTCCCCAAGATGCAGACATAAATCTCCAAAGAGGAATGTCAAAAGCTCTCTGGTTATGCCATGTGCCAAAGGCTATTTTAGTTACAGGACAAGGTTGCTAGGGTTGATGGTGCAGCTGGAGGTGGCTGGAAGGAAAGTGGATAAAATGCTGGCACACAGGGGCAGGATGCTCCAGTACACGTGAGTTTTGGGGGCAACTGTGGCCTCTGCACTGACTGTGAGCCACCAGCACCCTGCCTGCCTCCACCACGAAGCTTCTGAAGGTGCTGGGAGCCACGCTGCTCTGTCTCTTCCTTTTAGCCTGTGGCGCCATGAAGGCTGCAGGGAGGAGGCAGTGCTGACAGCTGCTGGGACAATTATCGTGTTGTGCAGAGCAGGACACTTGCACATAGGACCTGCAGGCCCAACTTGAGTTCTCCATGGTGCCTTCACCCCTGACTTTTCTAGCTCCCCAACTGTCATGCAGTCCTGACCCTTAACCCCAACATGCCCACCCAGTGCAGCTTGCTCCCACTAACTCAGATAAGATTCCCCTAGAGAGAAGCGAGTGGCCAAGAAGGCTTACGCACTCTGTCGCTTCCAGGGCCTTGGGGACGCGTTCTACTTTGGTAAAATAAGAGCGCACAGCTGCATCATCTCCCTGGAGCCAGCTGATGGCCACAGTGATTGCAGACGTCCACCACCGACAGATGATGTCTGGACCTAGAGGGGAACAGCACCAAATGTACTCCAGCACCCACAGAGATGAGACCTGTAGCACTCAGAGGCTGCTACACTTTCTTCCTCAGAGGTGGGTAACATCTTTGCCTGCTGGCAATAGGCCAGCAGCCTCTGGGCTCCCACGCCCAGGATTCTGGTGTGAACAGATCTTGGAAAGTATTTGGCAATATGTATCAAGAGCCTTAAAAATGTTCATTCCTGGTTGGCTGTGGTGGCTCATACCTACAATCCCAGTACTTTGGGAGGCCAAGACAGGCGGATCACCTGAAGTCAGGAGTTCGAGACCAGACTGGCCAACATGATGAAACCCTGCCTCTACTAAAAATACATGAAAAAATTAGCCAGGTGTGGTGGTGGGTACATGTAATCCCAGCTACTCGGAAGGCTGAGGCAGGAGAGGAGAACTGCTTAAACCCCTGGGAGGTGGAGATTGCATTAAGCCAAGATCGTGCCATTGCACTCCAGCCTGGGCAACAAGAGCAAGACTCCATCTCAAAAAAATAAAAAAAGAAAAGTTCACTCCCGTTAAGCTAGTAATCCCATTTTTGGCAGTCTATCATAATGAAACTGGCTTAAAGAGAGAAAAAAGTTTAACACAGATGTTCACTGTAGTGTTGTTTTTAAGTAAAAAGATGGATACACCCTAAGCTTTCAATGGCCATAAAGAATATCTTCAAAGACTCTGGAACAGGCTCCTGTTAGAATATTTTAAGTCTCCTCTCACAGCCTTAGTTTTCTCAGCTGCAAAACGATGACAGTAGTGATCCCACAAAACCAGCAGGGATGGTCATGCTTCCCTCAACTTGAAAACAGAGAGGCCACAGGTCAGGGATCATGATGGGGTGGCTGATTTTCTGGGATCCCTCCCTCCCTAGGGAGAGCGACCAGAGGTAGCTTGGTAGCCCCAACATCCCCAGTGGCCCCAGAAACCCAAGAGTTGGCAGCTGATGTGCTATCATCCTGATGGCAGTTTAGGGACAGAAGCAAAGAAATGTCCTGGTGTCAACTTAGTGAGTGGACTATGCTGTGACCCTGAGGCGATCAGGGGCTGGGGGTGGCAGAGACGCCCAGATGAAAAGTCTCTTCTGCAAAGAGCATAAGGCCCAAGAGCTGCCTTGGGAGTCACTGTGCATCTGAAAAGTGACCCCCTCGCCTGGCCTGGTGCATGGGTCACTCTTTGCTTTTTCTTCTGGGCATTAAGAAGGATTGTCTCCTGGGCCACATAGCCAGCACTTGAGGAAGGCATTCAACCACTCTTTGCCCTACTTCTCTGAAAACCATTGTTTCCTGCCTGTGAGTGCTGTTTGGGAGGGGGTGACTGTGATTTGGGGCCATATGAGGTTCATAGGTATAAACCTGGGATCCAGAGAAGGGGCTGGCATCTACGCTCCTAACACCCTGGACCCCTGGGGCAAAAGCACTGTGAAGACCTGAATTAAGCACCCCGAGACTGTGGGCCAACTGCAGATGCTTACCCAGGGCAGATTTGAGCACGGAGCTGCTGGAGAGTGGGGGGCTCACAATCCCCACAGAGTCCACAAAAGAATGAAGTAATTTCAGGTACTCCAGAGCACTGGAGAATTCACTAGGAAGAAAAGAAAGGGTCTCATGTACCTCATACATCAAAACATATACAAGGCCCACCTCATGGCCTGGCTGTTCAGCTCTCCAGCTCTAAGACCCAATGGCCATTTCGGCCCCTTCCCCGTCATCCCAGGCACACGCAAGCGCTGTCTATGTGCACCCTTTGTACTCCCCAGGCATCCTTCCTCCGTGTCTCTGGGCTGTCATGACACTCTTCCCTCTACTGGAGGCCTTTCCCTAACATCCCCCACAGCCTACCCTCACTCCTCCCCTGAAGCTCCAAGTCGGGAGTTATCTCCTCCCAGAAGTTTTCTTATCTCCCAAGCAGGACTGCTCCTTGTATGAAAGTGACTTTGGGGCCAGGCATGGTAACTCACACCTGTAATCCCAATGCTCTGAGAGGCTGAGGCAGGTGGATCATTTGAGGTCAGGAGTTTGAGACCAGCCTGAACAATGGTGAAACTCCACCTCTACCAAGAAATACAAAAATTAGCCAGGCATGGTGGCGCGTGCCTGCAATCCCAATTACTTGGGAGGCTGAGGCAGGAGAATCACTTGAACCCAAGAAGTGGAGGTTGCAGTGAGCCGAGATTGTGCCCCTACACTTTGGCCTGGGCGACAGAGTGAGACACTATCTCAACCCCCGCCCCCACCCCCCCTAAAAAAAACAAAAAACAAAAATAAAAAAAGAAAGTGACTTTGGCACCCATCTGCCCCTCAGGTCTTACTCTGTGAGAGAAGGACTATGCTGAGTAACTATGTCAGAGACAAAAATTGCCTGGCACATTCCATGAGGGACTGGGTCCCCAAGATGTCCGGGCCAGATATGTCTCCCTTCTGCTGAACTTGCGGCATTTTATTCCCATCCCCTTTCAACAGGTCACTGCTCCCTACCCCAAACAGCAAAGCAAACAAATGAAATTCCTGATTTGGTCCAAGTACTGACTCTGCTTGGTAAAGGGATACATAAAAATGGATGCACTTGGTCTAGGAGGAAAGGCCAGGTGAGAGTTCATGTAGGGCTCTCATTTTTGAGAAGTTAAATACAAAGGAACCATTTGATTGCCCTGCCAACCCGATGCCAGGGCTGTTTCCCTCTAGGAGTGCAGGCCTTCAGGTGGTCCTGGAATTGCCTGGCTGGACAAGCCCTGAGGCAGGGGGACTGGTCTGGGGACCCTACCAGCTTTCCTCTTCCTGGTCTCCAGCCTTCTTCTTGGCCTGAGGTTTTACCAAGGACTCTATAGCTCGCTCCAGCAGGTTCTTGCAGAAGGCCTGGTGGACCTGGGCAATGGGATCGGCTGGAAAAGAGACAGGAAAGGAGGGTTAAATGGGGCTCATTTATAAATCCACTTTGTCTTTATGGATAGAAACTCAAAACACAGCCGTGCCTGTGAATGGGGATCAGATCCCCCTTCTCAACCAAAGCCCAGAATGACTGCGGTGAATAGTTGGTGGCTGGGGGAGAGTGTTCACTCCCAGGCTGAAGAGACCAGGTTAGTTCTGTATGAGCTCTGGTAGGGAGGGGGCATGGGGGAGGCTGCTGTGCCTCCTGGCACAGTGCTCAGTACTCCAAGGTTGGGAGCTGTCAGGTGGAGATGGATCAGAAAACAGAAAATGGAATGTCTCAGAGGATGTCTCTTCTCCATGTGGCTCAGGAGAACCACCGGGCAAGGAGAAAAAGGTGGTGGCTGCTCCCATGCTCATGACAACAAAGAACATGCTCCTGTTTTCCCAGAGCCTCGTCACGGAACGTGCTATCAGCAGTGACCTGTCTGAACTACTTAGACACAGGGCTTTGCAATGCTTGGACACTGACAGTTACCAGCAAGTTCATTTACTGGCAGGCCTGAAATCACTAGCCCCTTCTCTCTCCTCTCATGTGGCCAGGTATGTGGGATACATATGTGGCAGATATGTGGGCCTTGATCTAATGACCAGGAGAAGAAGGGACACTGATGAATGTATTCCAGGTAACAAGACCTGGAAGCACAGACTGCCAGAAATGACAAAGCTACTGGGAAGTCCATGTCTAGCCAGCAGGGGTGGGGTAGAAAGACTGAGGATTGCTTTTGCTTTCATCCCTTATATTTTGGTGTAGCACATAATTCCTCATGTTGAGCAATAAAGTTATTTAAAAAAGAAAAGAAGGCCGGGTGCAGTGGCTCATGCCTGTAATCCTAGCACTTTGGGAGGCCACAGTGTGTGGATCATGAGGTCAGGAGTTCAAGACCAGCCTGGCCAATACGGTGAAACCCCATCTCCACTAAAAATACAAAAATTAGCTGGTGGTGGTGGTGCATGCCTATAATCCCAGCTACTCGGGAGGCTAAGGCAGGAGAATCGCTTGAACCCAGGTGGCAGAGGTTACAGTGAGCTGAGATCATGCCATTGCACTTCAGCCTGGGCAACAGAGTAAGACTCCACCTCAAAAAAAAAAGAAAAGGATAGTGAACCCCCACGATGCTTGACACACACCCCTGAACCTGCAGAACCTCACTCTTTCCACAGACTCCCAATTCTGAGAGGGGAAGAAAAGTACAGCAGAAAGCTGAGAGCCACTGAGCACTCAAGGTCTAAGTCAATCCTGACCCGCCTCTACTGCTCCAAGGCCAGGCAAGTCAACTCCAATCACTATCAAATGCCAGGGACAGAAAGCCAGCACCTCCTTCCAATGCCTGGAGCCTCGTCCCTGTCACCACTCTCAGCAGTTGATGACTGCCTGCCACCTATTGTTCCCGAACTCTGGAGGCCAGGGAGAGCAGGGCTCACACATCCTTTGTGTCTCCAAAGCCCCAAAACAAGGGCTAAGAGTGACACTTGGTGCTTAATCACAATGTATCGCTGTGTGACGTAAGGACCATGGGCTCTGAATGTCAGAGAGAGCAGAGCTGCACACCCAGCTTAGCCACTGACAATTTCTGATCAGGCTTGTGACCTTAGGCAAGTTATGTGACCTCCCTGAGCTTCAGGTGAAACAAACAAACGGACTCAACAATACTGAGAGACAACCTGTGTCACCACATGTCTGCTACACAGTAGCTCTGTAGTACAGCTGGCATGGCTTTCTCCAATTCTGAACAGCTTCGAGCTGTTCTCACCTGGGTTCCTCTGGGCACAGTACAGACTCTCCTTGGCAGCTGACTTCACAGACCAGCTCCGCTCCATGAAAAACTTCTGGCCCAGGGGGTGGCAGAGCCAACGCAGGGAGTCAGGAACAGCGCTGGGCTCGGGGCCGCACAGGCTCTGGGCTCGGCTGAGGAAGTAGCTCTGTGGAAGGACAAGGACCGTAACACCAAGGTGGCAGAATGCTGGTTGCAGCCACGGTGGGGCCATCAGAAAGCACCACGGTGGAGATGGGCTTGCGGGGAGACTGGGAAAGATCAGTGCAGGGCTAGGACTCTCACAGGTACCTGGAAGTAAACCCCACCATGGAAACTAGGGCAAGCCCACCAGCGGAGTGTGTTGGACTTGGTGACTGGGTCGAAATCCCGGCAGGAGGGCAGGGAGCAGCCATGAGGCACGTGTGAAGCCCCTGCTGGATCCTGTCCTGCTGGGGCTGCCTGATCCTACTGCCATTCAACCTGCAGGGTAAACTGGGAGGGGAGTTTCCCAAGAAGGGGGCTCAGAGGCCCCCTGGCTGCTGTATTTCACCCTCGGCCTGTGAGTGCCAAGCCAGGCAGCCCCTTCTATTCTGCAACTTTTCACCATGTTGTTTTAATTATATATCTTTTAGACTATTTTAGGCAAAACTATTCTGCTTTCACTAATATTTCTTTTACTTTTACTTTGTGTGTAAAGTTTAGAAGAGTGCATGGCACATGGCCAGCGGTCAGGATCATATTAGATGGCACTGGAGTGAAGGGGCAGCTCGGAGGCCAGCCCAGGCCCCATGCAGGCAAGTATCTGTGTGCAGGTAGGTGAGAGACTCTCCCCGCAGGGTCAGCTTTGCAGCCCCCTACAGAAACTCCACAGCACCCCTGCATGAGCCCCTGATATGAACACCAGCCTTCGAGAAAGAACAGGGGGGATCCTGGAAAGCCTCTTTGTGGGACAATTCAAAGAGCCAGGGCCTCCTGTCTCCGGGCCCCTCCTCCACTTGCGGGGATAACATCATTGCAGGACCCCAGTGACAAGAACTGTAGGGACAATACTATCTATCACGTTTTCAGTTCTGTCATTTTTGAGAGAGGATATCTTCACAGTAACACTCACAACTTCCAACCCATAACCATTCCCTGAAACAGGCCAGGGTGAGTGAGGAGCTGAGGAGAGAAAGGCAGGAGGGAGGGAGACGCATAAGATAGGAAGTCCAGGGAGCCGAGGGGCGAGGCTGCCAGGCCAAGGCCCGCAGACGTCAGCCTCTACACCCAGCTCTTGCCCCCACAGGAGGGGAGCTGTTTCATGGTCTGGTTCAGTCTGATGGTTCTGACCTTTACTGGGCACTAAGTAGCTGTCAGCAAATGTAGCAGCTTCAGAAGACTTGAATGCCAGGGTCAGAAATAGCACTGTCAGAGTGCCACTCAAGGACACAGACAGAGAAGTCTGTCTCTCTTCAAGGGGGAACCTGGAGATATTGCCTGAATCTGAGAGAAAATAACCTGTTCTATAGACATATAATCTCATGGCAGCTTGTGGCATGAGGTGGGGCATTTCACTTACATTTCTAATCATGGGATCAGTGGCACTAATAGTCCTTTCTCCTCTTTGCTAACCAGTGTTGATACTGTATATTGGAGAACAAATGTAGAGGAACCTTGTGACCCTCCGCCAACCTTCCACAAAACACTCACTGAAGCTGAGCTGGTAACTGCAGTGGTGGGAGAACAGTAGCTGAGGAGCTGAGCCGGGATGGAGGCTGGCGAGGGTGATGTGATTCCAGGGCTTCTGAGGTCCCAGAACATTTAAATGGTTGGCTCCAACTCTCTTTCCAGAACAGCCTACTCCACATGTCCAATCAGCAAGGGAGCCTGGTGGCTGCTCCAGGAGAAACTGAGGACCAACTAGTCCCTCAGAAGGGCCCAAATGTCACAAACAGAAGCAGAAACAAAGCCTGGTCTAGGTCATATGGCAAGAGGAACCAGAAAGGGCCAGTGTGGAAATCACGAAGCTAAAATATATTTTAAGTTTAATTCTTTTGTGACAGGGTCTCACTTTGTCACCTGGGCTGGAGTGCAGTGGGCCATCATGGCTCACTGCAGCCTCAACCACTGGGATCAGATGATCATCCCACCTTAGCCTCCCAAGTAGCTGGAGCTACAGGGCACATGCCACCATGCCTGGCTAATTTTTTGTACAAATGGGTTTTTGCTATGTTGCCCAGGCTAGTCCTGGGCTCAAGCTTGAACCCAGGAGGCAGAAGTTGTGGTGAGCCAAGATTGCACCATTGTACTCAAGGGTGACAGAGCGAGACTCCACATCTCAAAAAAAAAAAAAAAAAAAAAAAGCCGCCGGGTGTGGTGGCTCACACCTATAATCCCAGAACTTTGGGAGGCTGAGGCAGGTGGATCACCTGAGGTCAGGACTTCCAGACCAGTCTGGCCAACATGACAAAACCCTGTCTCTACTAACTATACAAAAATTAGCTGGGCACAGTGGCGGGTGCCTGTAATCCCAGCTGCTTGGGAGGCTGAGGTAAGAGAATCACTTGAACCTGGGAGGTGGAAGTTGCAAATGAGCTGAGGTTGTGCCACTGCACTCCAACCTGGCCAACAAGAATGAAACTGCATCTCAAAAAGTATACATACACACACACACACACACACACACACACACACACACACACACACACACGTGGATGGCTTCTGTAAGGGAAATTGTGAAAATGGCTTTTATTTTCTTGGCATTTTAGTCCTATAATAATTTTCCTTAAATTTTTTTATCTTTTTTGAGACATGGTCTTGCTCCGTCATCCAGGCTATAGTGCAGTGGCACAATCAAGGCTCACTGCAGTCTTGACCTCCTGGGTTCAAAGCAATCCTCCCACCTCAGTCACCTGAGTAGTTCAGACCATACAAAAGTTAGCTGGGTACACCACCATGCCAGGCTAATTTTTGTATTTTTGGTAGAGATGGGGTTTGACCACGTTGCCCAGGCTGGTCTTAAACTCCTAAGATCAAGTGATCCTCTCACCTCAGTCTCCCCAAGTGCTGGCAATATAGCCACAAGCCACCATGGCTGGCCTAAAAAAAAAAATTTTTTTTAATTTTCCTAAATTTTATAGACACCAGGATTCTCCCCAACTGGGGCCTAGGAGCCTCTGCCCTGTAACTCATCTGCTAATTGCCTGATGTGAAAGAGGCTGTGGCGAGAACCCCACAACTGCCTAGATCCTGAGAGCCACTCAGTACCCCTGGGCCAGTCCCAACTCCAGTTGTGTCCCCTAACATCAGTCTAACCCCATGGCTCTCAAATCAGGTGCCAAGGCAGTCTGAGGTCCCAAAGCAAGTGATCAGGCAACCATAGGCTATTTTAAACTTTGGAGGAAAACAGTGACATTCGACATCAGCTGGGCACTGTAAGTGACTAGATGGGGAGAGGCTACAGCCTCAGCATTGAAATCACACTACCTTCCTTTGGATGATGTCATATCTGTCATAGTACTGTGTGAAAATTGATGTGGAAAGGAGAGAGTGGTGGTGGCTAGTCTGATCCCAAAGCTTGAAAAGGTGTGCACTGCTTGACAGCTGCATGTATTGGTAAGAAACACAGTGAGACCATGCTTGTGAATAGCTATTCCACTCCAGCCTGGGTAACAGAGTGAGACCGTCTCTACTTAAAAAAAAAAAAAAAAAAAAGGCCGGGCCGGGCCCAGTGGCTCACGCATGTAATCTCAGAACTTTGGGAGGCAGAGGCAGGCAGATCATGAGGACAAGAGTTTGAGACCAGCCAGGCACAAAGACCCCTGTGTATGCCCCAGCCCGCCCCTGCCCAGCACCAGGTGGACGCACAGAGGGCCGGCCGACCACCGTGCTGAGCACCGTGGGGGAGGCCCCGTCATGCCCCCCTCCACAGAGGACCCCGAGGCTCGGAGAGGGGTGACACCCCGAGACACCCAACTCAAACATTGCAAGGTGACCACAGGGATGGAGGGACATGGTGAAACCCTGTCTCTAAAATATTAGCTAGGTGTGGTGGTGTATGCCTGTAAGCCCAGCTACTCAGGAGGCTGAGGAAGGAGAATGGCTTGAACCTGGAAGGTGGAGGTTGTGGTAAGCTGACATCGTGCCATTGCACTCCAGCCTGGGTGACTCTCTGCCTCAAACAAACAAAATAGATATGTATATATAATATATATATATTTTGGATTCTTAATAACCATGATTTCTAAGAAATTACTAAGAATCCAAAATATCAGCCGGGCGCGATGGCTCACGCCTATAATCCCAGCACTTTGGGAGGCCAAGGTGGGTGGATCATGAGGTCTGAAGATCAAGACCATCCTGGCCAACATGGTGAAACCCTGTCTCTACTAACATATAAAAAATTAGCCGGGCATGGTGGTGTGTGCCTGTAGTCCCAGCTACTTGGGAGGCCAAGGCAGGGGAATAGCTTGAACTGGGAGGCAGAGATTGCAGTGAGTCAAGATTGCACCACTACACTCCAGCCTGGTGACAGAGCAAGACTCCGTCTCAAAAAAAAAAAAAAGAATCCAAAATATCCTCTTTTTTTTTTTTTTTTTTTTTTTTTTAACCTGAAATGGAGTCTTGCTCTGTCACCCAGGCTAGAATGCAGTGGCACGATCTCAGCTCACTGCAACCTCTGCCTTCTGGGTTCAAGCGATTCTGTCTCAGCCTCCCAAGTAGGTGGGATTACAGGTTTGTGTCACCTGGCTAAGTTTTGTATTTTTAGTCGAGACGGGGTTTCACCATGTTGGCCAGGCTGGTCTTGAACGCCTAACATCAGGTGATCCACCCACCATGGCTTCCCAACGTGCTGGGACTACAGGTGTGAGCCTTTTTTTTTTTTTCATAGAGACACGGTCTCACTACGCTGCCCAAGCTGGAGTGGAGTGGCTCTATTCACAGGCATGACCATAGCTAGCTGCAGCCTCAAACTTGTGGCTTCAGGAAATCCTCCTGCCTCAATCTCCTGAGGAGCTGGGACTACAGGTATGTACTACGACTCCTAGCAAAAAGTATTATTTCTTCTTTCAACTTCAAGTTAAGACAATTTAAATACCTATTAGGATGTTCAAACTTAACTGCTTAACAGAGGCCAGGTGCAGTAGTGCATGCCTATAATCCCAGGAGTTCAAGACCAGCCTGAGCAACATAGCAAAATCCTGACTCTACAAAAAATAGAAAAAAATGAGCTCAGTGTGGTGGTGTATACCTGCAGTTCCAGCTACTCAGGAAGCTACGGGGGGAGGATCATCTGAGCCCAGGGGGATTGAAGCTGCAGTGAGCCATGATCACGCCACTGCACTCCAGCCTGGGCAGCAGAGCAAGACCCTGTCTCAACAAACAAACAAAAAACAGAACTGTTAGGTATTTCTTTTGACTAAAGGACACCATGAAAAATCTGCAGAGACATAGTGAGTCGAGCAAGTTTGGGAACCTCTAGTCTAAACCACACTTACCGAGGCCAGCCCTCCTCTTGCCCCCAACACCTGGCTCATTTGCTAGCTAAATATATCTCACCAAATTCAAAGCTTCTTCCTTTATAAGAAAGTACTGTCTGAGTCTCTTTATTCTCTCTCAAGAGAAGTAAACAGAGAAGAGCAGCTGCTTTAGGGATGACAGTTCTCCTTTTTCCATCTTACTGAATATGCAAATTTGGAAATACTATTAAGTTTCAAATATTTATATCCTTTGACACAGCATCACCGTCTCTAGAGATTTAATCTGAGGAAGCTCTTACAGAGGTGTGTAAAGACAATGGCCAAAATATTCCCTATAGCGCCGTTTACAACAGCAAATGCTGGAAATAACCCAAATGTCCAGCAGCAGCACCAAGTACCTCTGCAGAATGAAGAGGCTACAAAGAAACACCCAAGATTCACTGTTAGGCAAAAAAAAGTGAGTGAAAAAAAAAAAAAAAAAAAAAAAGTCAGGGTTTATGGTATAATCACAATAAATTACATGCATGTTAGTATGTCCATGAAAGAATCTGAGGAAATACAGTACTGCTCACTGCTTGTCAGGCATACCAAATGTGTTCTGGGGGCTCATGGGCAGAGACGACTCTAAGGAAACCAGTGATCTTGATCCCCAGCTGCCACACACATGCCTGCCTCAAATAGGCTGAGTCCCTTTCAGAGGGCAGTTGCATCTTAGTGATAAGGAAAATTGGGCTTCTGGGATGATGAAAGATGAGCCTAAAATTAATGTAGGAAGGTAAAGGAGCAAAAAACAGTCACTAAATCTGGAAGACCAACACTTCCAGACATCAAGACATAACGGCCATTAGCGTTGGGTGGTGGGGGAACACTGGAACAGACTAGCAGATCAGGAGGCAGACCCACCGTACACAGACACTTGATTTATGAAAAAAAGGTGCCACCTGGTGCAGCAGGGGAAGGACAGTTTTTAAAATAACAGCCTCTGGGTCAGGTAGATATCCTTATGGAAAGATGTGTGTACAAGGAGGTTCACAGCAGCACTCTTCATAATAACCAAAACCAGAAGGCAACGAAGAAGTTCATCTGCAATAATCTAGTCATACAATGGAACACTATAAAGTATGAGAATGAACAATCTGTAATTCTACATGACAACATAAATGGTTCTTACACATTGCACAAAAGAAGTCAGACACAAGGCCGGGCGCGGTGGCTCCTGCCTGTAATCCCAGCAATTTGGGAGGTCAAGGCGGGCAGATCACCAAACCAGGTCATTTGGGTCGAAACCCTGTCTCTACTAAAAATACAAAAATTAGCTGGCATGGTGGTGCATGCCTGCAATCCCAGCTACTCAGGAGGCTGAGGCAGGAAAACTGCTTGAACCAGGGAATCGGAGGTTGCAGTGAGCCAAGATCATGCCACTACACTCCAGCCTGGCAACAGAATGAGACTCTGTCTCCAAAAAAAAATAAATAAATTAAAAAAAATCAGATACAAAACAGTACATACTGCAAGACTCACCTTATATTAATATAAAGTTTAAACAGAGGCAAAACATCTGAGGTGACTGGGATGGTGGTTACCCATGGAAGGCTGGAAAGCTTGGGGGAAGTTGCAGGTTAGGGATAGCAAGGGGCCCAAGAATGGCTTCCAACGTCTTGGCTCTGTGCTTTGAGCTGTCTGCTGGCTACATGGATGTGTTTACCCTGTGAAGTCACTGAACTGTGTATTTATGATTTGTACACTTTTTGACATGTATATTGTACTTTTTTTTTTTTTTTTTTTTGAGATGGAGTGTCATTTACTTCGTCACCCAGGCTGGAGTGTGGTGGTGTAATCTTGCCTTACCGCAACCTCTGTTTACTGGGTTTAAGCGATTCCCCTGCCTCAAACTCCAAAGTACCTGGGATTACAGGTGTGCACCACCATGCCTGGCTAATTTTTGTATTTTGTATTTATTTATTTATTTTTTGGAGATGGAGTCTCACTCTGCCACCCAGGCTGGCGCACAGTGGCCAAGTTTGGTTCACTCAACCCCTGCCTCCTGGGTTCAAGCAATTCTCCTGCCTCAGTCTCCCGGGTACCTGGGATTAAAGGTGCGTGCCACCATGCCTGGCCTAATTTTTGTATTTTCAGTAGAGAAATGGTTTCGCCATACTGGTCAGGCTGGTTTCAAACTCCTGACTTCAGGTGATCCGCCCACCTCAGCCTCCCAAAGTGGTAGGATTACAGGTGTGAGCTACTGCACACGGCCAGACTTCTAAGTGTATATTTTGATAAGTTTACTGAAATGAGAAACAATAGGCAGATTAAACTACAGTGACAGAATTCAGAAAAGTGGTTACCTTGGTTGGGGGCAGGAAGAAGCAGAAAGAGTGGGAAAGGCTGTGCTGGGAATGTCCTACTTCTTGATGTGGGCAGGTGTTACATGGGTGACTTTACTTCAAGATAAGTTAAAATGTGTACATTCTTCTGCACACATGTTATGTTTTGATAAAATGAATGTCTTTTAAACATTGTTGGGGAGCATGGAAGTTACAAATGTAATGACATCAGCCCAGAGCACTTCAATACACCGAATAGGGAAGAGACCTCATCAATGCCTCGTGCTCTCAGCCTAGATTCACCTTTCCCAGAAAGCCCATCCTGATTTTCCCCAAGATCAGCTCAGGAGCTCACCCTAGCTCACACTGTCCTGAAGACCTGGTCCCAGGAAGATTTGTTGAGAGAAGGTTGAAATGAATAGGAAAAATGATGTGTCTTCAGTGTCTGTGGACTCCCAGGTTGTCTAGCCACAGGTGAGGATGGGGTTCTTTCCCCACCTGGAACCCAGTCCTCCTCATGAGAAGGTCAATGTCAAAGTCTAGAAGGGTGGCTGTCTATATTCCTTGCCAGACTGTATGCTCCCTGAGAACAAGGCAAATGTCCTACTTAGAGAGGGTGCTCAGTTGTCTTTGCTGAATGAGTGAATCAAGGGATGAATCTCTTATCTGTGGTCACCAGAAACAGAGATAAGACACAGAAAGTACACTGGACTTCCCCACGCCCTTTGTCACCTAGACTATCGTGATGTACCTCAGGAAACATGTCACTGTCACCACAGGGTACGTTCTGATTCATTCTCAGCTTGCCTCTGCCATTACTGAGATACAGAAACAGAAATGTGACAATGCTGTTTTGAACATACTTGATGTATTCAGCAGTCTACCCACAGTGGGGCACAGAGTAAAACGTGCCTGTTTCTGCTAGAAACAGAGAAAGCCTGAGGTCAGCATGTTGTGAACTAGCTGATAACAAGGACGAGGGAATTACCCATTTGAGAGTTCCCAAGGCTGGCTCCTAGCCAGGCATATGGGGGGTGCTTGATAACCACAATCCCTGCCCTGGGTCTGACCTGAGTTCTTTGTAGATAGGCACAGATCTTCTTTATTTTTATTCTTTTCTTTAACTCTGTAGCTTGGCAAAGGCACTAGCTTTTATTTCTGGATTCACAGTGCTGTGATCAACACAAGATGCCCAATAAATACCTTTTGGGTAAATAAAAGAACAGGAGACATAACCAAGAGATTCTAAGAATTTTTATGACCACCTGAAGAGCAGAAAGTTGTATATTAACCCCCAAGTAGTATAGCTCTGCTATCTGTATCTAACCAATCTTCATATTACCTCAGGGCACCAAAATGTCCTGCCTACAAGGCTTATGGTTGTTAAGGCCACAAGGGGAGGAATTTTGGTCTGTTTTATTGGTTGCTGGGAGTACTGGTGAAATGAGCAACTGAATGAATGCCTACCCCTCTAGGTGGGCAGCACCTGAGGGTGAAGACGACCCATACCTGCTTTTGCATCTTAGCTCTTGGCTAGGTAAGTGCTCAGGGGAGGTTTACAGAAGGGAAATGAAGGGTACTCACAGCCAAGAAGCCCAGCTTGCCTCCACACCGCGTCTTGAGCCCCATGGCAGCAGTCAGGTGGATCTCAACCAGCATGCTTGGTGGGATCTTCTCCTCTGCACATTCAGCCAGGTTTACAGCACATAATGCCATGTGTACATCTGAACAGGCAGACCCTGCAGGAAGCTTCCCTAGGGTGGGCGGAAACAGACACTATCGTTGCTGGATCTCCCAAACCAAACTTTTTCCTGCTCTCTCCAGTACAATCAAAGTAAGGGAGAAACCAGGGGAGAAATGAGGTGAGCTTTGTGATCAGACAGGCCAGATCACAGGATAGGATGCCAGGCTCTATGACGTACTGGCTGTGTGTTCCTGTCTACCTCACAGGGTAGCTGGGAACATGGCACCCAGTTCTGTTGCACACAGAGCTGTCACGATTACAGGTTGTTGCATGGGACTCAGAGGTGCACAGTGCAACATTTCCCAAAACAGCATCAGCAGCAAAGGCATATTCTGTGTCTCCAAACATTCAAGAGAGGTAATGACATTTTTTTTTTTTTTAGACAAACTGATTTGAATTTATTTTCATTAAAAAAACCTTCTCAATATGGCTGAGCGCAATAGCTTGTATCTGTAATCCCAACACAATGGGAAGCCGAGGCCAGCGGATCACTTGAGGCCAGGAGTTCTAGAACAGCCTGGCAAACACAGTGAAACCTCATCTCCACTAAAAATAGAAAAAATTAGCTGGACGTGGTGGTGCATGCCTGTAATCCCAGCTACTTGGAAGGCTGAGGGAGGAGAATCGCTTTAGCCTGGGAGGTGGAGGTTGCAGTGAGCCGAGATTGCGCCACTGCACTCTGGCCTGGGAAACAGAGAGAGACTCTGTCCCCCCAAAAAAGAACCCACCTTCACAATATGCAAGCACACACCCTTTTGAGGGGGGAAGTGACATAAACTGAGCAAGGACAGATACATGTTGGGTTAGTGGGTGGGAAGCCAGGAAGGCATACTATCCTCTCCCTTATGAGAGGTACACAGTGGCTCATCTGGGGCTGATCCCCTAATCAGGGGACAAAGTATCCTTGCACAGGCACAAACGCCCATCACAGCTCTCCTGAGGCTTTCATACTGTCGCCTGCTTTGGTCCTCACTACAAGGGCAAGGAAAAGGTGATGGGTTCCCTTTTGGACACTTGCCTGTGAGATGTGGAGGGGAGCTGGACATGCAGGACCTACAGCCCAAAGACCTACAGGTGAGTGTGAAAAGCAAGGGAGCTGATGAGAGTGGATATGGTGAAAGGGAGACCCTCAGGGTCTCCTTGCCTCAGGGGCGGCCACAGGAAGTACCCATGTCAGGGTGCAGACAGTAGCAAAGCCAGGCTTCCGGTGCTCATCCAGCTCTGTGTTCCTCCTCCTGGGCTGCCTCGCGTCCCTGTCTTTTCATCAGCACAGGGTCATCTCAGCCTCACACTCCATTCTGTACTGGCCTCAGGTGTTCCTCCTGCAGGAGACACTGGGCTTTTCCCTTCACAAGGAGGGAGGAGAGAGGGCAGTGTGGCAACCATACTGTAGTTACCACTGTCCCCTCAGTGTCTCACACAGCGAATGTCAGAGAGTATGGAGGGAATGAGTGATGTAAAGCTTCGCAGCTGGAATTCTCCAGAACTTGGCAGCAAGGAGGACACAGCCTGATCAGAGACATGAGTATGCGCTTATTCTGTCCCAAGGGCATACTGAAGAACAGACAAGGTAAGAAGAGCAGGGCAAACCTGCAGATAGGGATCTTCTGCTAAAACTCTACCATGAGCCCACATATTAAAGCTGCACACTGGCCCCACTGTGTCATCTCCTGGTCACTCCTGCATCACTTGCCTGGCTCTGTTCCACTTTTGGCTGAAGCTCCCTGCAGCCACCAGGGCATCCAACACCTTCCAGTTACCACATCCTACTATTATTCCTGGCCCTCATCTTACTGGGTGTCCCTGCAACAATCTCCCCTCCTCAACCCTCTGCCCTTGCTCCTCCAACACTAAGCCTCTCTGTCTCCTCAGACCTTTCCAACTGCTCCTCTCAGGCAGCCTCTGCCCCTAACTCCTCGTCTTCTATCTGTTCATTTCTGTGTGCATGTACAGTGGCACGATCACAGCTCATTGCAGCCTCGACGTACATCCCAAGCTCAAGTGATCCTCCCACCTTGGCCTCTCAAGTAGTTGGGACCACAGGTGCACGCCACAAAGACCAGTCAATTTTTTGAATTTTTTTTTTGTAGCAATGAGTCTCCCTGTGTTTCCCAGCTACTGGGAAATTCCTGGGCTCAAGCGAACTTTCTGCCTTCACCTCCCAAAGGGCTGAGATTACAGATGTGAACCATTGTGCCAGCCTCTATCTGTTCTTTTATTTTTATTTTTTTTTGAGACAGAGTTTCACTCTTGTCACCCAGGCTGGAGTGCAGTGGCACAATCTCAGCCCACTGCAACCTCCACCTCCTGGGTTCAAGTGATTCTCCTGCCTCAGCCTCCCAAGTAGCCAGGATTACAGGCGTGCGCCACCACACTCAGCTAATTTTTGTATTTTTAGTAAAGATGGGGTTTCGCCAAGTTGGCCAGGCTGGTCTCGATCTCCTGACCTCAAGTGATCCACCTGCCTTGGCCTACCAAAGTGCTGGGATCACAGGCATGAGCCACTGCACCCAGCTTATCTTTACATGTGGGTGTTCCTCTGAATGGCCCTGAGGGTCTTCTTTTCACCACATCCACTCTCATCAGCTCCCTTGCTTTTCACGCTCACCTGTAGGTCTCTGGCTGCAGATCCTGCATGTCCACCTCCCCTCCACATCTCACAAGCAAGTGTCCAAAAGGGAACTCATCATCTTTTCCCTGGAAAGTTTCTCTTCCTTGTTGTCCTTACCTTTGTTGGTGGCACCACGATTCACGCAAACTCCCAAGGAAGAACCAGGGAACCATCTTAGCTGACTCCTTTCTTCATCTATCAGTCCAATCAATCCACCTTCTACTTTCCTCTCAACTGTCCTTTCAGCATCTCTCATCTTCAATCTGCAACAGCTTCTATTTGGCTTCCCTAACTCCTCTGGGATCCACTCCTTATCTGCCATCAGAGTGAATCTTCTAAACTTTTTTTTGGAGTGCTGTGGTGCAGTCTCAGCTCACTGGAGCCCTGACCCCTTAGGCTCCAGTAATTCTCCATCAGCCTCCCCAGTAGCTGGGATTACAGGTATGTACCACTACGCTTGGCTAATTTTTGTATTTTTTGAAGAAATGGGGTTTCACCACATTGTCAAGGCTGGACTGCAACTCCTGAGTGCAAGTGATCCTCCTGTCTTGGTCTCCCATAGTGCTGGGACTACAGGCGCGAGTCAGCTACCAGGCCTGGCCTGACTCTTCTAAACTTGAGAAGCAGAAATCTGATCATATCATTATTTTCCTAATGCTTTTCACTGAATCCTTCTGATACACTACAAGATCCCCCGGCTGGTATCCAGATCCATCATGGTCTGAGCACTGCCCTTGTGCCCTGGCTCCCTTTAGGACCACTGAAGGCTTATTCTCAAGAGCCACCGCAGGTGGGGCTCCTCTTTGGGAACATCCCTCTGCCCAGAAGGGTCATCTCCTGCAGAGCATCCTTCTATGCAAAGCCAAGACGTCACTTTCCCAGAAAGCCTTTCTTGAAACCCTACCCAACGGGTACCCACTCCCTCCCAACAAAAACATGTTCCTTTAGCTAAGTCTGACATATTCACACTGAACTGTCATTCACTTGCTGATCTCTCTGCCTTTCTATTACAGCAGGAGCTTATGGAATGAAATAAATGATCATATTTCATTGAATTTAAGATGTCATCAATTTTAAGTCTCACCATTAAGTATCACTAAAGAAAAACACTGCCAACTTATCTACAATGTGCCACTGTTTATAGGACACATCCTGAGTATAGTGATGATTTCATGAAAACAAGCGGATCTGAGAACTGACGAGCTAAAGCAACAAGCCATCCTTACATCTATGGAAACAGGCAGAAGGTTGGTCCAGCCACTCTAAAAGAGCAGCGTTAAAGGGGCTTCAACTAGGGTGCAGAACTGGCAAATCAAGCTAAGGAGGTGAGGTAGCACAAGAAGCCTTGTAGCAAGCCAGGCAGCTGCCACCCCCTCACCTGTGATGTGCAGCTGGTGCAACCGGTGATAGGCCAGAGCCGCATCGCGGGCGCTGGTCTTAGCTTGGTCCTCAAAGCCTGCCTCGGTCGCTGGTGTGGCCCGCCGGTGCTGGAAAACTTTCTTGAGCAGCCAGCGCACCAGGCGTAGCTTCTGCAGGCTGTAGCGTATCACGTTCCAGGAGAGGCTGCAGGCCAGGTCCAGGCGGGAGGTGGGCAGTGCCCGGCCCAAAACTGCCAGGCAGGTTTGCAGGTTGGCGGCAGCAGCTGCAAAATCTCCCTACAAAGTATCAAGAGGGTGTTAATGGTCACTGGCCTTGCTCTGGCTTTCTGTTTTGATAGACTTCTATTCCCCCCACCTCCCGTCATCAGAGGGATTAATGTATACTCATTATAAAAATGAGGGAAACTTCAGAAAGCTAGAAGAAAGTAAAACAAAACAATCCACAATCTCAGTCCCCAGAAAGAATCCCTGCTGACATTTTGAGGTATTTCCTTCCAGGCTTTTTACTCAATTGAGATTGTATTGTGTTCTTTCTTTGAGCAACTGCTGGTCAGAGTTCCCTCGCAGTAGCTTTTTTTTTTTTTTGTATTTTTAGTAAAGTCGGGGTTTCACCATGTTGGTCAGGCTGGTCTCAAACCATCTTCACGGAGGCAGTGATCTACCCATCTCAGCCTCCCAAACTGCTGGGATTACAGGTGTGAGCCACTGCACCTGGCCAACAGTAGCTTTTAGACATAAGATGGTGACACAGATTTAGATAAACTGCATGATCCTTTAGGCTTTCAGGGTCTCAAAGTGTGGCCCCCAGAGGCCAGTAGCATCAGCTCTTAGGAGCTTGTTAGAAATGCAAGCACTTGGACCTTACCCCAGGGCTACTGAATCAGAACCTCTGGCAGCCTTCAAGGTGATTCTCATGCCATGCCTGCTAATGTTTTTCTTTTCATTTTTAGGGATAAGGGTTTGCTATGGTGCCTAGGCTGCTCTTGAACTCCTGGGCTCAAGCAGTCCTCCCACCTCAGCCTCCTCAGTAGCTGGGATTTACAGGTATGAGCCACAGCACCTGGCTTCTTGCCTGCTAAAGTTTAAGAATCAGAGTTTTAGGCAAACTCACAGCTAAACTATCCTACCCTAGGATTCAGATGAACTCATCTTTGTCAATCTCGGAGGGTCTAATAGAGAGTCTACTACACCGTTCTCAAGACAACTTGCTTTCTTATTGTTGGGAACTAGAAGGCAGGCTATAAAGTCTTGGGAAACTGAAGTAAATTCTCCTCTTTTCCTCTATTAGGCAGCTGGTATACTATCTGTGCTTTGCTTCCCATATCATTACTGGACTGGACAAGGGAAAAGAAAAGATGTCCTGAGGGCAACAGTCTCTAAGGTGGCTCTATCTTTTCAGCCAGAAGGACCTGCACTTGCAGATCCCAAAAGAGGCAGGTGCTCCCTGGCTCCTCCCCTGCCTTTCTCTCAACGGTGGGCTATTCCTAGGTCCCAGTCTTCGGCTCTCACCCCTCTTGACTCCCCAGTCCAGTTCTCCCTAAGAACACTCTCCTGACAGACACGCTTCCCAGCACTCTGGCACTGCCCCGCCTCAGTCCCCATGGCCTGCCTCCCAATCACTGCTCTTGCTACAGAGGCCTCTCCCAGCTTTTCCAGGCAACGTGGCCTAGATGGAGTCTGCTCCATCTTCCAGCCTCTCTGGTCCTTGCGTCAATGTCACTATCACTTCCTTTCCAAATATTACATTTCAAATATTTATTCAGTTCAAACCTTTCATTTTAATTCCAGTTCCTTGCCATCATCTCTTACTTAGTCTATTTCAAGAGCCCCCTGACTCAGCCAGGCGTGGTAGATCATAACCCAACACATTGGGAGATCAAGGTGAGAGGATCACTTGAGCCTAGGAGTTTGGGACCAGCCAGGCAACATAGTAAGACCTTGTCTCTACTTCAAAAAAAAAAAAAAAAAGTCCCTAACTTGTTTCTAGGTTCCATGAATTTCACATCTCCCTCCTATCTATCCTTCACAGCCACTAGAATGATGCCTGTAAGACACACACCTAAGCCTGCCACTAGGCTATACATCTTGGGATGTTATGCCCTGGGAACAGGCCTCTTAAAATCACATCTATATTCTGAGACCCATAGCCCCAGCAAGGCTGACGGATCTAGGATGGCCAATTAGATTCTCACTAATGAGCCTGCAGCTTGGAGAGGCAGGGAGAGCAGGCTCATGGCTCGCTGCTGCTGAGGAGTGTTCTGGTTCTTGTTCCTCCTGAAATGTGGATATTTAACTCTTCCTTCAATGCTGTGAGTTGCCCCAGAATCTTTTCCATAAATTCCCTGTTGATTTCAAATGAAAACTTTCAGCTGGTTTTCCTACTCAAAAACCTTTTCTGGTTCTTTAGAGAACTGAGAATAAAGCCCCAAATCAGTTCCTAGTGAAAGCCCTCTCCAATTTGGGCCTAGACACACTATCAGCCTTTGCCTTCCTCTCTCTCTGACATATCCCACACTCAACACACCCTGGAACCTGCCAGTCTCCAAACAGCCTGTCTATTCATGCCTTCGGGTTGGAAGGTTCTTCTGTCCTGCCTGCCCTTCCTTCTTGCTCTTGGCAGCCCCGCTCAAGCCCTAGAACCCCTCCCTCAGAACTCAACTTTATTCTTCCTCTGTCATACCAGAGACATAGATCCTCTTATGTCCCTGGAATTAATTATGCACAGACGCCCTCTCCACTGCCCTGTGACTATTCAGCAGCAGGGTCCCCTTTTCCTCTCAGTCACCACAAGCATCTATCACAGGACTTTCTTCACAGGGAGGATTCAACATGAGTTGCTGAATTATTGGTCAAGTCTGTGGAGGATGGGGCAGGGCGGTCACAGAACTCACTCTGGAGAGATCCAGGTCTGCCTGTTTCCGGTGCCTCCAGAAGGTGACCGAAGAGCGAGAGTGTGGCCGGATCACTGGCTCCCCATGGACCAGCAGCTTCACAAAGACGCTCAGGACAATCACACCATTTACCAGCCATAAGAGAAGAGTAGGCATCATCCAGTCAAACCAGCCCCCAGAACCTAAGGAGGAGTGTCTCAGCAGAGCCTGCCAGGAAAGGCCTTGCAGAGCAGCCAGGCACCTGACAGACCCCAGCACATTATCACATGGAAGAGGCTTCTACTTCATTCTCAGAAAGAGGGGCAAGTAATTCTATAATCTAAACAGGGCTAATGACTGTAGCCCTTGTCATTATGGAGCCAAGTACCACAAAAATCTTTTAGCTTGTAAGGGGGGTTAAGGCACTGGTTTTGCCACTCAGGTAAAAAACACCATATCCTCCTTCAAATAGGTACCACCCCTCCACCCCAGGGTATTTAGTGTAAGTTCCTGATTTGTTTTGCTCATTCTGACTAAACTTGGGCTTGCTTTGTTACTTCCAAAATGCAACTTTTTCCAGTCCCTATCAGAAGTAAGCAGGTGGCGGCCCACCATAAAAGCCCCTTGGGACCTGGTAGCCAAGCTGAGAAGTCTGTACACAGGGTCCTTCTGCTGCCAGAGTGCTCCAGCCACGCCCAGGTGATGCAAGGTGCCTCCACCTACCTGACTCGAATGACAGGACACTGCGGCCAGAGCCTGAGAGTGGGTGCTGGTCAGAGTCGTGGGCCCCTCCCCACTGCAGCAGGGAGGTCAAGGGGTTAAAGGAGAGGCACAGGAAGGTGAGGACACACAGAAGAATCCGTGAGCGGTCTACCATGCCCAGTGCCACAGGAGGAGAGTCCGGCTCATCTTTGACCTTCAAAACAAGGCCTCAAGGTTGGAATAAATACTGCATAGGTTTTTATAGCACTTTATAAATACATACATATATTGAGAAATGGTTATAAGGTTTAAATTCAAGTCCATTAACTCAGGACTAAAGCCAGATGGGAACTGAGAAGCCTATAATTCACTAACTGTGCCCAAATATTGGCACATTCACCTGCTTGCTAACTGAGAAAAGTACGTGTTCCGAAGAACAAAGGTAGAAGAGAGATTCTTTTAAAATAGAGCTCTACCACAAAAGAGAACACACTGTATGACTCTGTTTCTGTCTAATTCCAGAACAAGTAAAACAAATCTAAAGTAACAGTAAACCAATGAATCAGTCATTGTCTGAGGCTGGAGAGTGGTGTGGGAAACTACCTGCAAAGATGTACAAAGCACTTTTTGGGGTGATGGAAATGTTCTACATCTTGATTAAACTGATAGTTACACAGTACTGTACATTATGTTAAAACTCTTGGTCCTGTACATTTAAAGTAGGTGTATTTTATTGCATTTAAATTATACCTTGGGCCGGGTGCAGTGGCTCACGCCTGTAATCCCCACACTTTGGGAGGCCGAGGTGGGTGGATAGGTCAAGAGATCGAGACCATCTTGGTCAACATGGTGAAACCCCATCTCTACTAAAAGCACAAAAAAAAATTAGCTGGGCATGGTGGCGCGTGCCTATAATCCCAGCTACTCAGGAGGCTGAGGCAGGAGAATTGCCTGAACCCAGGAGGTGGAGGTTGCAGTGAGCCGAGATTGCGCCATTGCACTCCAGCCTGGGTAACAAGAGCGAAACTCCATTTAAAAAAAAAAAAAAAAAAATTATACCTCAATAAAGTTGATCAAAGACTGTATTTAGTGTGAATCCATCTAAAGGATTTTACCTGTTCTAAAACCCTACCATTGTCTACACCCACCCTACTCCTCATTTTATAGCAGGAGGGCTGGAACCAGATCTCCCCTGAGCCTCAATGTGTATATAGCATGTCACTTCTTTTCAATTTTTTTTTTTTTTTTTTTTTGAGACAGAGTTTCGCTCTTGTTCCGCAGGCTGGAGTGCAATGGCGCGATCTCGGCTCACTGCAACCTCCGCCTCCTGGGTCCAGGCAATTATCCTGCCTCAGCCTCCTGAGTAGCTGGGATTACAGGCATGCGCCACCATGCCCAGCTAATTTTTGTATTTTTAGTAGAGACGGGGTTTCACCATGTTGACCAGGATGGTCTCGATCTCTTGACCTCGTGATCCACCCGCCTTGGCCTCCCACAGTGCTGTGATTACAGGCGTGAGCCACCGCGCCCGGCCTCTTTTCAATTTTTTAAAACCATTTAAGATTTCTTCTGATGACTCAGAAGCCCAGCTAATTCAATTTATATGTCAAACAGCCTGTTGTTACCAAACAGAATCACATTTATAAGAATGTTTCAAAAACAGAGCTTCCTTAGTAAAATAAAGTATATGATACAATAAACAGCTTAGTCAAAAAAAAAAAACTAGAAGGGAACTTTGTGCTTTCAGAGTCAGAAACTGCCAATGTCAAAATACACTACAGAACCCAGTGGTCTGTACAGGTTCCCAGCAAGATCATTAGGTTCAGAGCCTCTCTTAAGTAATTCCATTAAACTACAGTTACCAGGGGCTTTCTTTGACGATTGAAGGTCCTAGGTGAAATGTTATCTGTTAGGCTGCAAGCTGTAAACATTTCTGAAAAGAAGACCCAGAGGCAGCCTCATCCTAAACCAACTGATCAGCCTCCCAAAGTGGTCTTGCCAGGCCCATTAAAGGCAGAGCGAAGCAATGAGGCGCCTCTAGCAGCTCCCAACGCCCCCAAAACAGCTACTTCGAATTCTCATTCTGGATCTGGTACTCATTTCTCTCTGACGGGGCCCATCAGCAAAGATCAGTTAAACCTGAGGGACTGTTTCCCCCACAGAGTCAGTTTTCTTTATTCTCCAGGACCTGGCTAATTTAACAGAATTCCTGATCCTCTCCAGGCTAGGCCCTCTGAACATGTGGCCTGGCCGCTTAACTGTGGCCTCCCAGCTACTTTTTTAGGGGAAATGGGAAAGATTCCAGGGATGAAGAGATTTCAAAAGTCTGTACCTTTGCATCATCCAAAAGAGGGCTTCCTGGCTCAGAGTCAATGGAGTAGGGAGAGAAGCCAGCCTGGGACCCTGAGTCAGAGGCTGGGGGCGACATCAGAAGGACATTCTGATTAAAGTCCTCGATCTTCAGATCCACCTCACTGTCCACCAGACTGCCTAGGTCGATGCCCTTTAGAAGCTCTGCAAAGAAAACCCCAGCTGGTGAAAATGATCTGCTTTTAGAAAGCCCCACCTGGGCGGGGGCTGGGCCTGGTTAGGTCTCGTGCACGTCTGTGGGCCCTGCCCAGTGCCCAACACAGGATGGTCTGACAATCCTTTTCTCAGCGAGCACACTTACTGTTCTTTTGATTTGCCAGCTTCAGCACCATGTTCTCCTGGCGCAGTTTATGATTGACCTGCTGCAAGTATTTGATGTAATCAATGGCCTTCCTCAGAACCCCAGACTTGTGCATCTGGGAAGGAAGACAAGGGAAAACACAGTGAGACTAGTGCAGGCTACAGGGTGAAGAGAGCAGAGCCCTAGCACTTGGGTTGAGGCCATGGCTCTGTGAGGGGAGAAACCAAGTTCAGGTGCTGGCCTTCCCAGTGATTAGCTGTGCTACCAGGGACAAGTTATTCTGTATCTCTGAACCTCACTTTCCTCCTCCTTAACATGGAGATAATGTGAATCGCTGCCCCGAGGGCTAAATGAGATAATGAGCGTAAAGAGCTTAGCCTCAAGCCTAGCAAATAGTTGAAACTCAATAAATAAATACTAGCTATTGTTCCTACTTATAATAGTCTTAGCACCAAAACAAACTTTAAGGAAAACAAATGAAACAACCACAGCATTTTTGGACAGTTATCTTAAGGCCTATATTTTTACTTAAGATGTGTACCTTTCAGATTTGTAGACAAGGAAAATAATACAATTTTCTTTCAAAATAGGGTTTAAAAATAGATAATAGGTTTTAAAAATAAAATCTCCTATTTCTAGATGACACATTCATTGAAACACCAGAAGCATTTGGAAAGTCAATTTCCTCTATTTCCTGTTGGTCAAAGACTCAACGTTTTTTCTTTCTTTTCCCTAAAAGGTAACCCCTAAACACAGCTAAAACTATGCCATCAGCTGACTCCAAGTACACACAGTCCTGTACTGGAAATAGTGAGTGCAGGCATCTTTCTCTGCCTCTGACAATGGGGTCCCCCATCACTGCAGAGCATAGCCGGGAGTCAAAGGTCTCAGTGGGTCACTGCCTTAACAACCCTCACCAGTCCCCTGCTGTTTCTTAATATTTTATAATTTTGACACAAGCACCTCTAACTCGTTCTTGTATTCACTTATCTTGAGCCTGGGACTTCTCTAAGCTTTTGAAGCAAAAGCAGGTAGATGGGAGATGGTGAGGCATAAAACACGATTTTGCTTGGCACCCACCTTGGCATCTGTCCCCATGACCAGGTCTTTCAATTCGATGATTTTGTCATTGATGGAGGAGCGATATCGTTTCTCAATGATATTGTGCGTTGTCCGCCTTTCTCCTTCTTTGGGGGGCTCAAGCTGCTTGACTCCCCCAGGTACCTGCTTAATGGGCACTTTCTCTTGCCCCATCATTACAGGCATTGTGGTCAGAATGGTCCCATTGCTGCCCACCAGGGTCTAGAACAGGCACAGGTACAGAGCAGAATGATCCCTTTGTTAGCCTAAGTAAAGCAACCTCAACACAGACCTGCCCACCCTGGCCAAATGTTGCCACACCTGGCAGTACTTCATGAGATCTGGGACTCTTCCTCGGTTAATCAAGTCAGGCCCCAAGAAGTCTCAGGAGCCACGATACCTCGGTTACTACCTCCCTTTAAGAATCACCATCAAGGCCGGGCGCGGTGGCTCATGCCTGTAATCCCAGCACTGTGGGAAGCTGGGGCAGGTGGATCAAGAGGTCAGGAGTTCGAGACCAGCCTGGCCAAGATGTCGAAACCCCCATCTCTATTAAAAATACAAAAAAATAAAAATAAATTAGCTGGGCGTGGTGGCGTGTACCCGGAGACTGAGGCAGGAGAATCACTTAAACCTGGGAGGCGGAGGTTGCAGTGAGCCAAGATCTCACGGAGCTGAGATCGCGCCACTGCACTCCAGCCTGGGCAACAACAGTGAGACTTCGTTTCAAAAGAAAAAATCGCCTTTAATAAACTACACCACAAGAGGATTAACATGGCTAAATATGTTTTAACTTTTGATCTAGGTATGCCAGAAACAAGTCATATGATTTCTGCTTTGCTGTCAAACTGTTAACCACCTCTAAACTTGTACACGGTGAACCACAAGTTGGCACCAGAGAAAACTCTCTCCTAGTATATGACACATTTTTCCTCTCAAATGACAATTAAGCAAATTACTGCATTTCTTTATACAATTTGGCCATCAAAAAGCTCAAGGGCAGAAGTGACACTCTCTATCAGAGCCATTTGATTAAGTAAATAGGCCAACCATGGAGGTCCCTCCCTTTTATTCTTCATCTCTGTTTTCCCCTCTTACTTTTTCTAATTTTATTTTCTTTCCTTTTTTTTTATTGAGACAGAGTTTTTGAGATGGATTTTCATTCTTGTTGCCCACAATCTCAGCTCACCGCAAACTCCACCTTCTAGGTTCATGCAATTCTCCTGTCTCAGCCTCCAGAGTGGCTGGGATTACAGACATGCGCCACCACATCCTAAAAATATAGTATTTTTAGTAGAGATGGGATTTCTCCATGTTGTTGAGGCTGGTCTCAAACTTCCGACCTCAGGTAATCCGCCCACCTCAGCCTACCAAAGTACTGGGATTACAGGCGTGAACCTCCGCCCCCAGCCCCCCGCTTTTTTTTTTGAGACAGAGTCTCTCTCTGTTGCCCAGGCTGGAGTGCAGTGGTGTGATCTCAGCCCACTACCACCTCCACTTCCCAGGTTCAAGTGATTCTCCTGCCTCAGTCTCCTGAGTAGCTGGGAACATAGGCGCCTGCTACGATGCCTGGCTCATTTTTGTATTTTTAGTAGAGATGGAGTTTTATCATGTTGGCCAGGCTGGTCTTGAATTATCGACCTCAGGGGATCCGCCTGCCTCAGTCTCCCAAAGTGCTGGGATTATAGGCGTGAGCCACTGGCCCCAGCCCAATTTTAGTTTATTTTCTTAAATAATGGCCTCAATATCTAAATGGCCAGTAAATAAATTAAAAGGTGCTCAATTTCATTAGTTGCAAACAAGTCATGCACAATAAAAACCACAAATCTTAAGTTTATAGCTTGATGAATTTTACATATGTACACAATGTATGTAACCACTCACTCAGACCAAGATATAGACCATTTCTATAAGGTTCCTGCACGCCCCTCCCCTCCTTGTCATCATTGTCCTGACTTTTAGCGCCACAGCTTCATTTTGCCTTTTTTTGAACTTCATATAAATGGAAACATTAGCATGAACTCTTTTGTGATAGGCTCCTTTGGCTAAACACACTATTTTTGAGGGACAGCTCCATGTAATTTTATTTGTTTATTTATTTGAGATGGAGTCTCACTCTATCGTCCAGGCTGGAGTGCAGTGGTGCAATCTCGGCTCACTGCAACCTCCACCTCTCAGGTTCATGCACTTCTCCTGCCTCAGTCTCCCAAGCAGCTGGAACTACAGGCATGCACCACTAATTTTTATATTTTTAGTAGAGATGGGGTTTCACCATGTTGGCCAGGCTGGTCTCAAACTCCTGACCTCAGCTGATCCACCCACCTTGGCTTCCCAAAGTGCTGAGATTACAGGCATGAGCCATTGTGCCTGGCCAGCAGTTCTTTTTTTTAATTGCTAGGCATAATTTCATTGTATGAATATATCACAATGTGCTTATTCTTCTGTGGCTGGACATTTGAGTTGCTTCTAGTTCTTGGCTTTTATGAATAAAGCTAGTGCTTCCAAATTTCAATCACCATTTGCTCTATCAGATTCTCATGCTATAGGATGCTGAAAGCAGCTGAGAACCTAAAATTGAAGGATGGGGTGCCTTCCATGTACCTTACCTTGGAGCCCTTCCCTGCCCGGTAGCCCTAGGCCCCTTCAGAAGCCATCAGCAGGACTTAAGAGGTGAATGATCTTATGTGGAGCTATTAGGCAAGAACAAGTCCTTCTGCTATCCTTTACTACCCTTTTGTAAACCCCAGTATTCCCACATCTAACACACATTGGTAATACTTTTTCAAGTGAAAAAATGACTAAGAGGGGTGACATTTACAATTCGACTGATTCATGCTACAGAACTTCCCATACCTACTCAGCATATAGAGATTTAACATCTCTGAAGACTAACACCTCCAGGAATGAAGGGGGAGGGAGGAGGAAGGGGAAGAAGGCAGCTCTTACTGGTACTTGAAGGGCAGCCGTCTGGATAGGGGTGGTGAGGGCGGTTAGGGCCGGGTTCTGGACTGCAGCCATGACAGGGCTGCCATCTGTCTTCAGTGTGGTCAAAACAAGGGAATCTGTCTTGATGATCTGAGGCTGGACCAGGACCTGAATGAAGAAGGAAAAAAAGGAAAAGGATGATAGCATTATCCTTCTGTTTTGCATTCCTTTCTCATTGCACAGACCTTCCAAGAAAGAATGAGAAATGATATAATTTTTATGAAATTGAGAATCATAAAGGTCATTTCAAAAGTTATTTTGTACAGGCTGAATACTGGGTTCAGTGGGAGAAAGCAGGGCTCGCTAAAGAGGGTCCTGGCTTTTCTTTTCTTTTTTTCTTTTTTTTTTTTAACTGAAATAGGGTCACTCTCTGTTGCCCAGGCTGAGTGCAGTGGCGCAATCTCAGCTCTCTGTGGCCCTGACCTCCTGGGCCCAAGTGATCTTACTGCCTCAGCCTCCTCAGTAGCTAGGACTACAGGTGTGTGCCACCATGCCTGGCTAATTTTTTGTAGAGACAGGATTTCATCATGTTGCCCAGGCTGGTCCTGAACTCCTGGGCTCAAGAAATACAGCTGCCTCAGCCTCCCAAAGTGCTGTGATTACAGGCATGAGCCATGGCGCCAAGCTAGGTCCTGGGTTTTAAGGCTAAAAGACTTTCAGGAGGGTGGTGCCAGTGGCCCAGCAGGAACAGAGCAGAGATGGGCAGGGTGGGTGGCAGAGAGGAGAGGGTCTGACTTTGATGGACTCAGGAAAGCCAGAAACACGACTGAGAAGCAAAAATAATAAACCTGAATTTTTAAAAACAAATTACCTTGTTAATAAGAAAATATAGTCCACGATGATATATAACATAAAGACATTTTTTTCTGATTATAAAAATAATACATGCCCCCAGCCAGACGCAATGACTCAGGCCTGTAATCCTAGCACTTTGGGAGGCCAAGACGGGTAGATTGTTGAGGCCAGGAGTTCAAAACCAGCCTGGCCAACACGGTGAAATTCCACCTCTACTAAAAATACAAAAAATTAGCTGGGTGTGGTGGCAGGCACCTGTAATCCCAGTTACTCAGGAAGCCGAGACAAGAGAATCGCTTGAACCCAGCAGGTGGAGGTTGCAGTGAGCTGAGATTGTGCCACTGCACTCCATCCTGAGCAACGAGAGCAAAATTCCATCTCAAAAAAGAAAAAACCAAAAACACCACATGCCCCTCCGCCAATCCAAAAGTAATATATGTTCAGCATCTACAGTAGAGTAGAAAATATGGAAAACATAAAACTATGGAAGCCATGGTGGCTCACATCTGTAATCCCAGTGCTTTGAGAGGCCAAGGCGGGCAGATCACGAGGTCTGGAGTTCGAGACCAGCCTGGCCAACATAGTGAAAACCCGTCTCTACTAAAAATATAAAAATTAGCTGAGTGTGGTGGCACACGCTGTAGTCCCAGCTACTCAGGAGGCTGAGGCAGGAGAACTGCTTGAACCCAGGAGGCAGAAGTTGCAGTGAGCCAAGATCAAGCCACTCCACTGTAGCCTGGGCGACAGAGTGAGACTCCGTCTCAAAAAAAAAAAAAAAAAAACCCACTGTGAAAAAGAAAATTATCTGGGACATAACAATTTGGCACATTTCATTTCAGTTCTGTGCCCATTACATGTGTACGTAAAAGACTGCACCAGCCTTTCCTGAGTGCCAGTGTCTATCTACAGATATGGGACCAGCCAGGTCTCTCTACACTGCTCATAGGTGCATCCTGGTGTCCTACAAGCTGCTTTGTGTACACTCTTGCTGGTCCTTCTCAGTATGTAGACCACATCTTCAATCAAGGACCAGTTAACAGCCCCAACCAGTGCCTCCTTGAATCCCTTCCAGCCACCTACCGGGACCTGCTGCACCTGTGGCGCAGCAACTGTCTGCACCGTGGCCGGGGCAAGGGTCTGCAGTGTGCCATTGGCAGTTTGTGTCAGCACCCGCTGGGCCTGTACTGTCTGCACCTGCTGCTGAATGGTGACCGGCTGTACCTGGGAGGACGTCACCAGGCTTTGGACTTGAGGCTGAAGGACTTGGGAGAAGAGGAGAAAAAAGGCACAGAGATGAGGAATGCATTCTGCCACTGTAGCTGCAGCAGTAACCTGAGGATGGAGTATTTCATAACGATTCCAACTCCCCAGCTGCTGAAGAAGAAGATGTGTGTAGCCATTTACAAGCTGGTTTAGACAACAAGAACATCCCATAAGGGCTGCATCAATTTCTGAGGGAATGAGTACAAATTGTTTCATTACTCTGGGTGCCAAGGTGGAGGAAAGGGAAGCTAATCAGCAAATGACTGCACCCAGCAAGGGAGTTAACAGATGTTGAGATTCAACTCCTCCCTGGGGCTTCATTTCTACCCATCCTTTCTGGACTTCAGTGTATTTTGGAAGGACTGTCTCAGCTTTTTGCCTTTACATCCCCCTCCAAATTCTTCAACTCCACTGAAGAACCATGAGATTCTTTGAAATTCAGGGCAATACTAATCCCACCCAGAGCTCCCCACAGAGTCAGAGGAAAACATGATGAAAAGGCACTGGGATGCAGCACATCACAGAAAGAACAAGCCCGTTTCAGTCATCCATTCCCTCAACACATACTGAGGGCCCAGCATGAGGCCTGCTACTTGAAACTGCTACACCTATATTAAAAGTCATATTCAGTAGTGGATGCTCAGATGTGTGCCAAATGAATAATTCTCAACTGTGGTGGCTGAGATCTGGCTGCCGCTTAGCCAATTTCAAACTTAACTTTATTCAAGCCTCTACCACTACTTATCGGGATTGCCCTGTGTTTACTATGCGTGCTAGATTTTTTTAACCAAGTATTTTTGAAATAGGCACAATAGTTATTAAGCTATTTGAACTGCAGTATGTGACATGCTCCTGCACCAATTCTTATTGCCAGTTATCAGAAACTCATTCAGACAGGGCCATATTCATATACCTGTCATTCCCAAAGAGGACAGAAATATTTACAGTGTCTGCAAACTAGCACATAAACTTTGGAACCAATCAATCCCTACCATATCTGATTTCTGAATCACCTTGAAAGCTGGTAGCTGCATTCTGGTATATCAAAGGCTGCTGGATAATCCTCGTCTGCGGGGTGGTGCTGAATGTTGGGGTAATCATTACCGTCTGTTGTTGCAGCTGAGCTTGAGGTTGAGGCTGGGGCTGGGGGCGGGGCTGAAGAATAGGAGTTGCCCTGGGTGTGGTGGAAACTGAGGTGGGGGAGACCTTGACCTGCAGGGCTGGAGCCTGTGGGGAAGCCGCTGAGGGTGAGAAAGAAGGTAATGGGACCTGGCTAAATGACCTTGGCATCGCAGAGTCCACAGCTCCGCCGCTGCTGCCCCTGCCATTGCTGCTGCCGGTGCTACTGCTGCTGCTGCCGCTGCCGCCACCACTGCTACCACCAGTACCACCACTGCCAGGAAAGGAGCTACACAGCTGCTCTGAAAACAGGTCAGGGAACTCTCCCACTTGATTACTGACAAATTGCAGCATCTCTGTGAACAAAAGAAAAGCAGTAATTTTATTGCTATCCAAAATAGTCACTTGTAAACTTGCTTCAGAAACTAAGGCATGAAAACTCAATGGCTTTCCTAAAACTGTGGCCGAAATGGGTCAGGAAACTCTTTCTTGTGGGAATCACCTGGACCAAGATGTCCAACCAAGGTCCTGGGACAACAGGACAGGATTTTATCTGTTTGATGTTCTTTTCCCTCCTCACTCTCACCTCCAGGCCCTTTCACTCATTTTCCTGATTGTTTTGGTCAATCATAAAAGAAACTTTGTACTTGGTGGTGCTGCTTTGTCAAAGGTACTTCGCGTCTTTTTTTCTTGAGACAGAGTTTTGCTCTTGTTGCCTAGTCTGGAGTGCAATGGTGCGATCTCAACTCACTACAACCTCTGCCTCCCGGGTTCAAGTGATTCTCCTTTCTCAGCCTCCTGAGTAGCTGGGATTACAGGCGCCTGCCACCATGCCGGGCTAATTTTTGTATTTTTAGTAGAGACAGGGTTTCATCATCTAGGTCAGGCTGGTCTCGAACCCCTGACCTCAGGTGATCTGCCAGCCTTGGCCTCCCAAAGTGCTAGGATTGCAGGCATGAGCGACCACACCCAGCCTTTTTTAGAGCTGGAGACGATGAGGTAGCAAGTAGGCAGTCACTGCCCTAAGGCTATGAGTATAGCAACGTTGTCTTGTGAGGCCATCTCCAATCCTAGCACTGCAGACCCTAACTTGCTCTAGCCACTTTCCTCCTTACCACAGGGAGGCTCTCTCTCCAAGCTGAGTAAAGCCCTGGGCACTGTTGGCATTCTTGGAAACACTCAGGGACAACAAAGTTGATGGCCCCTAAGTCACGGATCTTCAGGAGTGGAAAGGATGGAAAGACCACATATGAAGTCCAAGAGAGAAAAGTAACTTGGCCAAGGTCACACGTGATTAGAACCAGTTCTCTGCCTCCTAGCTTTGTGTTCTGCCGCAACACAGTGCATGTGTGTTGCCAGGTAAGGACACAGTAAGTCGGCCCCACCCTGGACTACATGTTTCCGAGGGCTCACGTTGGCTCTTGTCTGATTGTACCGCTTTCCTCTAGGCAAGAGATCTTGGGTCCAAAGGTGTGTTCACCTGGAAACCATGTTCCCTTTTCTAGATCATGTTCCAAGTATCTGGGACCCCTAAATTCCCAGCCCAAAGGGTCTCAAGCCTGCTTCCAGGGCCTCTTCCTTGGTCAATCTTCCCAAAGACTTTCCAAAACCCAACTTAACCCACAACTAACCCCTCGTCTCTCATGACTCCCTTCTTTTCATATGATTGGTCCGTAGAGAAGTCAGGGGCCTCGGCTTTGTCCCAGATATTTTCCAGATCTATAATTCTCTACATTGTCCATGTTCTTTTCTCTTTCCTGTCTCTAATACGATCCCAAGAAGCTACTGCTTGTTCTTGAACTATGGCCCCTCCCTTCCAAACCCTCAAGGCCACATGATGCTCTGATTTGGATACCACAACAAAAACCACCACACCACCACTATTAACATTCCCCCAGCCGGGCGCAGTGGCGCGTGCCTGTAGTCCCAGCTACTCGGGAGGCTGAGGTGGGAGGATCACTTGAGCCCAGGAGTTCTGGGTTGTAGTGCGCTATGCTGATCGGGTGTCTAAACTAAGTTCGACATCAATATGGTGACCTCCTGGGAGCAGGGGACCACCAGGTTGCCTAAGGAGGGGTGAACCAGCCCAGGTCGGAAACCAAGCAGGTCAAAACTCCCGTGCTGATCAGTAGTGGGATTGCACTTGTGAATAGCCACTGCATTCCAGCCTGGGCAACATAGCGAGACCCCGTCTCTTTAAAAAAAAAAAATTCGGCCGGGCGCAGTGGCTCACACCTGTAATCTCAGTACTTTGGGAGGCCGAGGCGGGTGGATCACGAGGTCAAGAGATCGAGACCATCCTGGTCAACATGGTGAAACCCCGTCTCTACTAAAAATACAAAAAATCAGCTGGGCATGGTGGCGCATGCCTGTAATCCCAGCTACTCAGGAGGCTGAGGCAGGAGAATTGCCTGAACCCAGGACGCAGAGGTTGCGGTGAGCCGAGATTGCGCCATTGCACTCCAGCCTGGGTAACAAGAGTGAAACTCCATCTCAAAAAAAAAAATCCCCCAAACCTCCACTCCACCACCACCAGGGTATCCTTTTCAGGTCTCTGATACTGTGCGTGCACGCGTGCGTGTTGGGAGGGCAGAGCTGGGGCATGTTTGTATATCTGACAAACAGAAAGCTGCTGAGTCTGGGTGTGGTGGCTCACGCCTGTAATCTCAACGCATTGTGAGGCCAAAGTGGGAGGGTCACTTGAGGTCAGGAGTTTGAGAACAGCCTGGGCAACACAGTGAGACCCTTTTTTTTTTTTTTAGACAGGGTCTTGCTCTGTCACCCAGGCTGGAGCGCAGTGTCGCAATTTGAGATCACTACAACTTCTGCCTCCCAGGCTCAAGCCCCACTTCAGCCTCCCCAGTAGCTGGTACCACAGGTGTGAGCCACCATGCCCAGATAATTTTCGTATTTTCTGTAGAGACAGGGTTTCACCATGTTTCCCAGGCTGGTCTCAAACTCCTGAAAAGCAACCCACCCTCTTCAGCCTCCCACAGTGCTGGGACTACAGGCATTAGCCACGGCACCTAGCCGGATCTCTTCTCTTAACATAAAACAAACAAACAAACAAAACAACTAAAGATTTTTTGATCAAAGGTCAGTCTCTGGAAATAAATATAAAATTTAAAAAAAAGATTTTTTGAAGCTTACATAAGAATAGGAAAAATAAATCATAAATAAATGTAAATAAAGATATAAAACTGCTGGGGCTTTCTAGCGTGGCCTCCATACGGGATAACTGGAGCGTAGCATTTCAATCTAGGCACCTGAAGTATTCAGTCAGTTAAACCAGCTGGGCAGAACAGCATCTCACAGAACAAATTCCCACATAGTGGCATTATTTACCGACACCTTGATTGACACTCAGCTCTGTCCTCACTCAGCCTTGTGTGAGGGAGAAATGGGCAGATTGCTACAGATATTGCAACTTGTACTAATTCCAATTCCTTGTACATGATTAAACTAAGAAATGTCCTCAAATTCAGCACATTCAAACAAAACATAATTTAGTCCTGACACTCCAGGTACAAAATGATAAAATCCTTTAAGAAAACGATTAAGAGAAGTCTAATAATTTGTTGAACCTTTCAGAATTCCCCCCAAATCCCAACTCTCTGGGAAATCAACAGAGAGGGCTGCTTTGTAAGCCAGAAAAATATCACTCACTGGCCGACAGTTTTCATCCATGGAGAGTTAAAGAGGGCAGAAGGCCAGGGTGGCCTGATAGATGGGCACAAGCTTTGGTGTTGGACAGACCTGGGTGTGAGTCTCCAGAGGCCCACCTAACCAGTGGTGTGAGTATGGCCAAGTACTTCTCTCTACATCTTGGTTTCCTCACTACAAAAGGCTGCTTTGAAAATACACACTTGGCCTCTTTGCTCTGAGGATTAATAAGATAATTTATCCAGAGTGCTTGGTGAAGGGCAGACCCTTATGCAGGTCCCTATTAGTGATACTTCCAGAGCACCCACTACACAGGCACAGGGGCACACTGATCTCATTTTGTCAAGTACACTTGAAACTCTTTTGTGGAGAAGATATGGACTGGTGTGGTGAAGTAACCTACAAAGGTCACAAAGCTTAGTTCACAAAGCCCGAGAGTGTGTAGGCAGATGGAATGCAACTGCTTAAATTAAAAAAAAAAAAAATCCCTTTCAACCCACGCCCAAAAAGCTCCAGTGGAGCCATATCCAGTCAGCCAGGCAGGCGGGTACTGGGCTGAGTGGTACAGAGGGGCTGTTAAGAGGAGCATCTGCAGAAAGGAGTGTTGGGAAGCTCCAGCAGGGCACGCAGAGCCTCTCCAGGACCCCATCTGGTCTGCGGTGCCAGAAAAGAAGAGGCCTGGAAGAAACCAGGGTGCAACTGTGCTCTGTAACTCTGAGCTACACCCCATGGGAACGTCCTAATGGCTCCTCACTGTTTCCTGCTCTGATCATTCACATTCTGTGATTACACAGGCTCTCAATTCCACAGAGAGCCATGAAACCCAGAAAAGCGAGGCCTGGGAGAAGGTACAAGTTTTATGGAGCTTTGAAAATGAAGCTCCAGTTCCTGCGGCAGCCCACAGAGCCCAGGGCCAGAGACAGGCCTCCCAGGAGCTAGGCTGGCACATTTGAGCTCATCTCACTCCCCTGGTCCTGTTTTTAGCTGCTTCTTAAACTTATAGCTAAGTTGCTTAACAAAGTAGGTGAGGCCCCAGGAAACTATATCTGGCTTCTGGTCTCTAAAAGCAACTGACTAAAATTAGAGGTTCCTGTTATCATCCGTACATTGCAAGCAGCCCCATGACTCACAGAGACCCCGAGTTCACATGTACTTTATGGAGCTTGTGGCCTGGAGGTAATACAAATCACTTTGCCCAGCTCAGCCTTGCAGCATCTACCTGAAAATGAGGTAACCTGAAATCCGGTCAGATTAATTCTGATCAAGAATAAAGAATCTGAGGCCGGGCACAGTGGCTCATGCCTGTAATCCCAGCACTTTGGGAGGCCGAGGAGGGTGGATCACGAGGTCAAGAGATCGAGACCATCCTGGTCAACATGGTGAAACCCCATCTCTACTAAAAATACAAAACATTAGCTGGGCATGGTGGCACGTGCCTGTAATCCCAGCTACTCGGGAGGTTGAGGCAGGAGAATTGCCTGAACCCAGGAGGCGGAGGTTGCGGTGAGCCAAGATCGCGCCATTGCACTCCAGCCTGGGTAACGAGAGCGAAACTCCGTCTCAAAAAAAAAAAAAAAAAAAGAATAAAGAATCTGAAGCCTCCAAATGGGGTTACAGTGTCTCCCAACTGCACAATCTATCAATAATCCTTTAATAGGTATTTGTTATCCAGCCCTTTTGGTGCTGGGAACCTAGTTTACAAAGGTCATTTATTCTTATATTTTGTATGTATTATGCATCTTGTGTTAGACAATGTTTTTAATACTTTTTTTAAGATAAAGTCTCACACCGTCACCCAGGCCTGCAGTGGTATGATCTTTGCTCACTGCAACCTCCACCTACTGGGTTCAAGTGATTCTCCTGCCTCAGCCTCCCAAGTAACTAGGATTAGAGCCATGCCCAGCTAACTTCTGTATTTTTAGTAGGGACAGGGTTTCACCATGTTGGCCGGGCTGGTCTTGAACTCCTGACCTCAGGTGATCTGCCCACCTCAGCCTCTCAAAGTGGTGGGATTAGAGGTGTAAGCCACCGCACCCACCTCTGTTTTAAATCATTTGTTAAAATCATAAAAGTAATATATTCACTAAAGAAAAATTTAGGCAACATATAAATGAAAAGAACAAAAATTAAAACCATCCAGCAATTCCACTACTCTTGAGTCATTCATTGTCAATGTTTTAACGTGTGCCCTTCTACACTTCTTCCTCTACAAGGCTTGCTTGCACACATAAGCATGCATACATGCATGCAAATGGTTTTACAAAAATGAGATCACACTGAATATGTTACTTTGCACCTTGCTCCCTTTGCTTAATAAAATGTGAAGAACGTCCAGTGTCAACCATTATGAACATTATCTTTCTCAGAGTCCCACAGCATCATGTTGTATGCCATCGTACAGTATTAGCGTATTAAAATTTGTTTAATTTATTCAATGATGATGGATGATTGCCTTCCATTTTTCACCATTATCATTATTACTATTTTTTTTTTGAGACAGGGTCTTGTTCTGTTGCCCAGGCTCAAGGGCAGTGATGTGAGTGTGGCTCAATGAGGCCTCTACCTCCTGTGCTTAAGCCATTCTCCCACCTCAGCCTCCCGAGTAGCTGGGAGTACAGGCATGCATCACCAAACCTGGCTAACTTTAAAGAAACCTTTTTTTTTTTTTTTTTTTTAAAGAGACAGAGTCTCCCTATGTTGTCCAAGGTGGTCTCAAATTCCTGGGCTTGAGCGATCCTCTTTACTGGCCTCCCAAAGTGCTGGGATTACAGGCATGTGCTACCACACCCCGTTATTCAGCATTATTAACAACTCTTTTTATCCCCCACTTATCTGACTATGTTCTTAGGATAAATTCCTAGAAGTTAGATGGCTGGGTCGAAGGACCAGTATACGTGCTTTGGAAAGGTTTCAAAAATCTATGCTCCTGCTAATGTTTCCCCACAGCCATTTCTGTCAATCTGATAATGGAAAAAACCGACATGGAATTGTTTTGTCTTGCATGACTGAGTACTAACTGAGGCCAAAAGTCTTTTTTTTTTAAATCCCAATTTTATTGAGATTTGTATTTCTTCCTTGGTAAACTGCCTGCTCTTGACCTTTGTCCATTTTTCTATCTGGCTATTTTGTCTTTTTTTTTTTTTACTGTTTTTAAAAACTTCCAGGTATTATGGATATTTGTTCTTTCTTATATGTCTGCAAGTATTTCCCCTACTTTGTTATTTCTCTTTTAATATGTTCAGAAAAAAAGAATGACATGGCAATAGAGAATCACCATATCCTACCCTTGGAACCTGGGGCAAGTTTTACCTCTCTGAGCTGCAGTATTTCTCATCTGTACAAATGTGGCTAACAATTATAGCTAACTCATGGCGTTACTGAGATAACTCATGTGGAATCTATGGCACCATGCCTGGCACTTAGTATTAGCTAGTATGCATTATTCATGGTGGGGTTTTTTTGGGTTTTTTTTTTTGACTCTTTTGCTTTAACTCTACTTTGAAAATGTGAATTTGTTCCAATGCATCAGATATATCCAGCAACAATTTGAGCATAACGTTAAGTTTTGCATTTGCTTATGTATAAGATGAATACTAGGAAATAGAGAAAACCTTATTCAGCTGAAATGAGCATGCAGGAATGCACAAAATGTGTGTGCACACACACATGCACCTTAAACATCTACCAGCTTCATCAGGTCACTGCATGTGTTATGAATCACATCTGTCACACTTATATCAGCACTTTCCATCAGACTTCAGAGAGCCCTGCTTCTACCCCTTCCTGATAACTTCCAAGCTGTAACCTAATGACACCTACTTCCCACAAGCAAACCTCAGGTGTTTTTCAAGCCCAAGTGCCTTTACATTGTGACATTTACGTATTTCTTAGTTTTTCTGTTCTATAAAACTGTATGGCTGTTTTATTAGGTCCCTATCTTTTTTTTTTTTTTTTTTTTTTGGAAGACAGGGTTTCACTATGTTGGCCAGGCTGGTCTTGAACTCCTGACCTCAGGTGATCCACCTGCCTCGGTATCTTTTTTTTAAAATTGAGACAGTGTCTCACTCTGCCGCCTAAATTGAAGTGCAGTGGCATGATCTCAGATCACTGCAACCTCCACCTCCTGGGTTGATTCTCCTGCCTCAGCCTGACGAGTAGCTGAGACTACAGGCGCGTGCCACCATGCCCAGCTAATTTTTTGTATTTCTAGTAGAGACAATGTTAGCCAGGATGGTCTCAATCTCCTGACCTTGTGATCCGTTCACCTCGACCTCCCGAAGTGCTGGGATTACAGGCATGAGCCCCCATGTCTGACCATTAGGTCCCTATCTTTTTTTAAAAAATAAGTCTTTCCTTTTTTTGGTCATGTATGAAATTTTTTATTGTTGTGATCTTTAATCCTCCATTTCCCAGTAAGTTCTGGGTTTTGGTTTTTTAGAGACAGGGTCTTACTCTGTCACCCAGGCTGGAGTGCAGTGATATGATCAGAGCCCACTGCAGCCTCCACCTCCTAGGCTCAAGGGATCCTCCACTGCAGCCTCTTGGGTAGCTGGGAGTACAGGCACACACCACCATGCCCAGATAATTTTTATTTTTTATTTATCAGAGAGATGGGGTCTTGCTTTGTTACACAGGCTGGTCTTGAACTCCCTGCCTCATACGATCTTCCCACCTTAGCCTCCTGATTACAAGCATGAGCCAACATGCTCGCTCCCCCTCTGTTTTTTATTGCATGGTTTTGCATAGCATGGTGATTTTTAGAAATACACATGTTGTACTATAGCAGAACTGACTATACACAAATTTTATACTGTATAGTGAAATCACATGGCTTCTGTGTGACACTTAAGAAAAACCCTCGTCTATGGCCATACCACCCTGAATGCGCCCGATCTCGTCAGATCTCGGAAGCAAAGCAGGGTCGGGCCTGGTTAGTACTTGGATGGGAGACTGCCTGGGAATACCGGGTGCTGTGGGCTTAAAAAAAAAAGAAAAACCCTCACCCTCAAGATTACAGGAATATTCACTGAAACTTTCTTCATTTGTAACGTTTTGTTCTTTTTAGCTTTCATATTAGAGTTGCCCAACAAATACAAGAACATAGAAATAAGCATGGTGTGTGATGCGTGTAGGCCACTGGGAATGAGATGGACTAAAACCATTGAGGGAAATTAATGCAAAATCTAATTCCCAACAAGTATCCTGACTGAATGTCTAGAACTTTCATTATAATGATCCCGTCTCCCCATCTACAATGTTTTTTCTAATAATTATTTTTAAAACCAAATGTAGACTAGTATCAAACCTGAAGGTCAATGTGAGATAACCATTTCTCTACCATTCCGCTATTTGTGATCACCACTGCTTTCTCCAGGACCAAAAACATCAGTTACCCTCACTCTAGTCACCCAAAGGAGCAGTTGAGGAACTGGGCTCTTTCAACCACATCCTTCAAATGAGAAGCCCTAAAACGCAAGCAATAATGTAGGAAACAAAGGGACGGTTTTAAGAGGCAAACTGCTGTCTAAAAATCACTCCACTCTGAAACACCAGGGGGCACATCAGAGCACAGGGACAGTATCATGTACTTCAAGGGGATTTTGGGTCACCTTCCTGGGAAGAGTCTGGAGGAGGTGCTGAATGACACAGGCTGGCAAACTGGTGACTCAAGCATCCTATATTTTAAGCAACGGATGAGTGAACTCTTTTACTGGCAAAGAAACCACAAAGGAAAACTGGGTGGAGGTGGGGATCCTCAAATACTTGTGTTTCGTAACATACACAAAGGTGTCATATATTCCTTTGCATATACCAAATATTACGTAATAAATAAAACAATTCAGAATGAGAAGAAAGGGAATCATGAAGGAAAGAAACCCAAAGGAATTCTCAAATGGTCTCCTGGCTTCTCTGTCTAGGGCTCTCTCTCCAGCCTTTCATGGTAGCCCCGGAGGGAGTCAGCTCTGTAGGAAAAAGCAAGTCCAGGCTTTCCTGGGCCACTACAGCAGGGGACCTGAGCCAGCTCTCACAGTCTGAACAGGAGAGGGATCTGCAGCTCCACTTTCATTGTTTTTTTTTTTTTTTTTTTTTTTTTGGAGACAGACGGGTCTTGAGGAACTGGGCTCTTTCAACTACATCCTTCAATTGAGAAGCCCTAAAATGCAAGCAATAATTGCAATCTCCTGCCCAGTGACAATCGTCTTCTTTGGGTATCTTGTTCATCCAAAAGCCTTTTAAATTAAATCAAATTCTTAAAAACAAGCTTCCAAGCTTCCTATGAATTGTGCCCTTCTGTTCTAAGGGTTTTCACTTCCTGTCCACCTTAGTTCATCATCCACCCTGGAAAAATACTCACTCCCTTTTCTGTACATGCTTTTGAGGGGTGGGGTGGGGCAATCTTTCTTTGAATATAAGTGTCATGCCTCCTTTTTTCTACTTGTGACTACCCTCTTCCTTTCTCCAAACTCCCAATTTCACAATTCTACTTCAAAACTACTTATAATTACTTTTACCAAGGACTCTTTTCCACCTCAGATGATCTAGCGATCTTTTAGTTCTTGAACTCAATTGTAATTTATTTTGTTGAAGAAAATTATTGGCTAGGTGTGGTGGCACATGACTGTAATCCCAGCACTTTGAGAGGCTGAGGTGACCAGATTGCTCAAGTTCAGGAGTTTGAGACCAGCCTGGGCAACATAGCGAGACCCCATCTCTACAAATAATACAAACATTAGTGGGGCATGGTGGCATGCACCTGTAGGCCCTGCTACTAGAGAGGCTGAGGTGGGAGGACTGCTTGAGCCCGGGAGGTGGAGGCTGCAATGAACTGAGTTTATGCCACTGTACTCCAGCCTGGGTGACAGAGCAAGACTGTCTCAAGAAAACAAGAAAGAAAAGTTCTATAAAACTTGGAATTAAGATCAAAAAAAGTTATGTACCTCTTTAAAGTTATATTATGATACTAGCTACTTGGGAGGCAAAGGCAGGCAGGAGGATCACTTGAGGCCAGGAGTTTGAAGCTGCAGTGAGCCATGATTGTGCCACTGCATTACAGCCTGGACAAAATAGTAAGACTCCATCTCTCTAAAAAACAAAAAAAACTTGGTTGGGCCTGCTGTTAACATGCCTGTAGTCCCTACTACTTGGGAGGCTGAGGTAGGAGGATCACTTGAGGCCAGAGTTCAAGGCTACAGTGAGCCATGATTATACAACTGTACTCAAGCCTGGAATAACAGGGCAAGACCCCAGATTCCAGAGGAAAAAAAAAAGTTACACTAGAGCACTGTCTAACCTGCCTGCCTAAAAGTTATCTTATGCTCTACGGAACCATCACCTTGTTTGACTTTCTATTTACCAGCAATTAGGGCACCCATTCTATAAAGTTAGATGTTAGCCTTCAGAAAATTGATAAGTTAAAATGATTTCTGTCTGGTAGAAAACATAACCTTTAAGGTTTTGTTTTCATTGCACTGTAGGACACTAACTACTTTTTTTTTTTTTGGCAGAGTCTCACTCTGTCACCCAGGCTGGAATGCAGCAGCATGATCTCGACTCACTGCAACCTCTACCTCCCAGTTTTAATTTTCTTTTTCTTTGTTTTTGAGGCAGAAATTCGCTCTTGTTGCCTAGGCGGGAGTGCAAAGGCGAGATCTCGGCTCACTGCAACCTTTGCCTCCCAAGTTCAAGCCATTCTCCTGTCTCAGCCTCCCAAGTAGCTGGGATTACAGGCATGGGCCACATGCCTAGCTAATTTTTTGTATTTTGTTTTGTTTTCTTGAGACAGAGTCTCCCTCTGTCACCCAGGCTGGAGTGCAGTGGCAGGATCTCGGCTCACTGCAACTTCTGCCTCCCAGGTTTAAGTGATTCTCCTGCCTCAGCCTCCTGAGTAACTGGGATTATAGGCACCCACGACTACGCCCGACTAATATTTGTAATTTTTTAGTAGAGACGGGGTTCCACCATGTTGGCTAGGCTGGTCTCAAACTCCTGACGTCGTGATCCACATGCCTTGGCCTCCCAAAGTGCTAGGATTACAGGCGTGAGCCACCACTCCCAGCCAATTTTTTGTATTTTAGTAGAGACGAGGTTTCTCCATGCTGGTCAGGCTAGTCTCAAACTCCTGACCTCAAGTGATCCGCCTGCCTCGGCCTCCCAAAGTGCTGGGATTACAGGTGTGAGCCACTCCAACTGGCCTCCCAGGTTCAATTTTCCTGCCTCAGCCTCCCAAATAGCTAGGACTACAGGCACACGCCACCACATCCAGCTAATGTTTGTATTTTTAGTAGAGACGAAGTTTCACCATGTTGGCCAGGCTGGTCTTGAATTCCTGACTTCAAGTGATCCACCTGACTCAGTCTCCCAAAGTGCCGGGATTACAAGTGTAAGCCACTGCACCTGTCCCTAGTTTTGCATTTAAATTCGCAATCTTATTCCTGCATTCTTTTTTCTACTATGTAAATATCAGTTTCTTGCAATCTCCTTTGATCCATTTGTCATCCTGTTATCTTCATTAACAATGTTAATAAATCTCTGATATGTGCTCATGACATTTTAGTATAAGAGTATGTTTTTAACTTCTAAAAAAACTTTACTTTGGTATATTACATATAGTAAGTGATTTTTTAAAAATGCTGTGCATGCCTGTTGGTCCAGCTACAAGGGAGGATAAGGTGGGAGGATCGCTTGAACCTAGGAGTTCGAGGTCGGCCTAGGCAACAAAGCGAGACCGAGTCTCTAAATAAATTTTATGGTTTTTTTTTTTTTTTCTTTTTTTTGAGACAAAGTCTTACTGTCACTCAGGCTGGAGTGCAGTGGCATGAACCTGGCTCACTACAGCCTCCGCCTCCACCTCCGCCTCCTGGGTTGAAGCAATTCTTATGCCTCAGCCTCCCGACTAGCTGGGATTACAGGCATGCACCAAACCCGGCTAATTTTTGTATTTTTAGTAGAGACAGGGTTTCACCATGTTGGCCAGGGTGGTCTTAAACTCCCAGCCTACAGTGATCTGCCCGCCTAGCCCCCCAGATTGCTGGGATTACAGGCATGAGCGATCACCCCGGATTCTAAATAAATAAATTTTAAAGATGTTTTTCTTATGTCTTGTGTTCTATGAGGACATGAAGAAAATCTTCCATTCCCTGTACCAGTTCAAGCACCAAGCATACTAGCATTACAAAAACAAAAACCAGGCCAGGCACCATGGTGCACTCCTGTAATCTCAGCACTTCGGGAGGCCGAGGTGGGTGAATCACCTGAGGTCAGGAGTTCGAGATCAGCCTGGCCAACAGGGTGAAACTCCGTCTCTACTAAAAATACAAAAATTAGCCGGGTGTGCTGGGCACCTGTAATCCCGGCTACTTGGGAGGCTGAGGCAGGAGAATCGCTTGCACCCGGGAGGCAGAGGTTGCAGTGAGTCAAGATCAGCCCATTGCACTCCAGCCTGGGTGACAAGAGTGACACTCCGTCTCAAAAAAAAAAAAAAAAAAAAAAACCACACACACAAAACCAACCCATAACAACAACCATAAAACTGGCACAGACTCAGACTCACTGAAATGCTCTCAATAGCAACTGTCATGCAACCTATAAAAATGGTGATCATGCTTTCTAAACCAGAAACTAGAAGGGATGGGGATGTTTCACTTCATAATGGAATAATATACATACATATATATGTGTCTATACACACACACACACACACATATATTTTTTTGTGACAGAGTCTTGCTCTATTGCAAAGGCTGTAGTGCAGTGGTACTATCTCAGCTTACGGCATCCCCTGCCACCCACGTTCTAGCGATTCCCCTGCCCCAGCCTCCTGAGCAGCAGGGACTACAGGCATGCGCCATCACACCCAGCTAACTTTTTTGTATTTTAGTAGAGATGAGGTTTCACCATGTTGGCCAAAATGGTCTTGATCTCCTCACCTCATGATCCGCCTGCCTCAGCCTCCCCAAAGTACTGGGATTACAGGCATGAGCCACCGTGCCCAGCCAGAATAAGATTTTTTTTTTTTTTTTTGAGACGGAGTTTCACTCATGTTACCCAGGCTGGAGTGCAATGGCGCGATTTCGGCTCACCGCAACCTCTGCCTCCTGGGTTCAGGCAATTCTCCTGCCTCAGCCTCCTGAGTAGCTAGGACTACAGGCACGCACCACCATGCCCAGCTAATTTTTTGTATTTTTAGTAGAGACGGGGTTTCACCATGTTGACCAGGATGGTCTCGATCTCTTCACCTCGTAATCCACCCAACTCGGCCTCCCAAAGTGCTGGGATTACAGGCTTGAGCCACCGCGCCCGGCCCCAGAATAAGATATTTTTAAAAGTTAGACTAGTGCCAGGCGCGGTGGCTCACGCCTGTAATCCTAGAACTTTGGGAGGCCGAGGTGGGTGGATCACCTGAGGTCAGGAGTTCAAGACCAGCCTGGCCATCATGGTGAAACCCCATCTTTATTAAAAAAAATAATAATAAAATTAAAAAGTTAGACTAGCCTGGAAAATTTGGACAAATCTATGTAATTTCTGCAAAGCTTTTCACTTTTAGGGAGGTAAGTATATAAATATACAAGGAATTCAATGGGTTAAGCATCTACTGTGTACCAGGCACAGAGATAACACATTAGTCCTTGACGTCAAAGAGTTTGTGAAAGAATCACAATATGGTTTGTGGAGATTGTCACAGCAGAGATGTGTATCTGTAAGACACCAAAGAGGACACAGGGAACATGACAAAATCACCGACTCCAGCAGGTCAACAGTTCCCTGAATGAGTTGGATTGAAGGCTGATCAGGATGCAAAATATAGTCTAGGCTAGGGAACCTCATGAGCCAAGGCAGGGAGGCATGGAGCAGCATGATAGGCTGTTAAAGAGAATGGGTGATGGGCAGGGCACCATACTGGGCAGGTTGTCAGGGGCCAAAGCACAAAGGGCTCCACAACTCGTGGTAGTGAACTTGGCCATTCTCCTTATTGAGAATAAAGGAGAACCCATAGCAAGTTGTCCAACAATGCTCTAAGAAGGAGAGCTCCTCCAGCCAAGCAGTTGCTCATTCTGGTTTATATGCAGTTGAGGAGGCAGAGAGCTGCTGTCCTGCCTAGAACCCCATAATATAATGAACTAATTAAGAATCATTGGATTGGTGCAGTGGCTTATGCCTGTAATCCCAGCACTTTGGGAGGCCAAAGCGGGTGGATCACGAGGTCAGGAGTTTGAGACCAGCCTGGTCAACATGGTGAAACCCTGTCTCTACTAAAAATACAAAAATTAGCTAGGCATGGTGGCGCATGCCTGTAATCCCAGCTACTCGGGAAGCTGAAGCAGAAGAATGACTTGGACCCAGGAGGTGGAGGTTGCAGTGAGCCAAGACTATGCCACTGCACTCCAGCCTAGGCAAAAAGAGCAAAACTCTGTCTTCAAAAATTAAAAAGAAAATCATTCTGAGAATATCAGAATGGCTGGAATAAAAAGTCAGATAACCTGATCAACTGATGAAGACGGTAAGGATTTTCTGAAAACTAGTTAAGTAAGAGTTTCAGTTATAAATATGGCCCAGAAAGCGACCAACGCTAGGAAACGGGTCATCTCCCAGGGCCGGTGGAAAGGGTTTCAGATGAAAGTCAGGAGAGGAAAAAATAACAATAATAAAGAAAGAAAGGGTGATGAGGGATCAGATTTAGGGAGAAAAGCAAGATGTCAAAAAGCTAAACCAAGGCCTGTTTTGCAAGGCCAAACTGAATGTAGATTTCAAGATTAAATTCAAAGAGAAATGGCTGTGACGCCAGTAATGTATCACTCTGCTATATTTGGAAAATTAATTAATTTCCTTGAGACTCGGTTACTTACTTGTAAATATGGGAATAATCCAAACAAACGGATATATATCAACACAACAAACAGATATATATAAATGTACAGAAATACATCAAACAAACAATAAAATGTATTTAATTATTTCACTTTTTCCTGTTTTTTTTCTCCCTCCCTCCCAGGCCAGGCCCCCATGGTTTTGCTTTGTTTTTGGTTTTAGTGTATTTAGAAACAGGGCCTTACTATGTTGCCCAGGAACATCTCAAATTCCTGGGCTCAAGTGATCCTCCTGCCTCAGGCTCCCATGCAGCCCAGACCATGCCAACTTTCCATAGTGTTTTTTTTTGTTTTTTTTTTTAACATAAATTTTAAAAGGGAAACATCCCTAGGTTAGACTCCAATTAAACCTTTGAATAAAAGCCAATGGTCACACTACTGATATTTAAGAACAAAACCAACGAAGTGACAAAGCTAATAAACTTATTTTCTGAGTAGAAAGCATATTTATATTTTATTTAAATGTACAGAAGGTGATTATTACTGAAATTAAATTCATTCATGTCCTTCATGAGAACAACATAATAATAGCTACCACTAGTACCCACTTGGTACATTATATCAACTCTGAGACCAATATTATTATCATATTTTTAAAGTGAGGAAACTGGCCAGGCGCAGTGGCTCACACCTGTAATCCCAGCACTTTGGAGACCAAGGCAAGCAGATCGTTTGAGGTCAGGAGTTCGAAACCAGCCTGGCCAACATGTTGAAACCCTATCTCTACCAAAAATACCAAAATTAACTGGGTGTGGTGGCAGGCAGCTGTAATACCAGATACTTGGGAGGCTGAGGCAGGAGAATTGCTTGAACCCTGGAGGTGAAGGTTGCAGTGAGCCAAGATCTCGCCACTACACCCCAGCATGGGGACAGAGACTGTTTTTTTAAAAAAAAAAAAGAAAGAAAGAAAGAAGAGAAAAAGAAAAAAGTGAGGAATCTAAGATTCAAAGAAATTAGATAATTTGCCAAAGCCCCCTACATAAGCTACAAAGTGGCTGAACTGAGATTTAAATTTATATCTATATTTAGGTTTGTCTGAGTTTCTCCTCTACCCACACTTTTTCCCCCTTACAAAACAAACATTTCTTGGATTTTACATTTTTATTCTCACCATAACTTGGGAAAAAGCTGTAAGACAGACTTAGAGTGACAAAAAAGGAGATTTCGGGCCATGTGGAGGGGCACTTAGGTAATCATCTCATTACTTTCAGTGTTCATTTCAATGCTAATGGAAGATCAATCTCAGGGTGAACATGTATGTAATGGACGCATCAAGAGCAATGGGGAAGAGATATTTTTGCCTGCCTGGCTGTATTTTACAAGTATACCTTCCTTTTTTTTGAGATGGAGTTTTGCTCTTGTTGCCCAGGCTGGAGTGGAATGACACAATCTCAGCTCACCGCAACCTCTGCCTCCCGGGTTCAAGTGATTCTCCTGCCTCAGCCTCCCAAGTAGCTAGGATTACCGGCATGCGCTACCATACCTGGCTAATTTTGTATTTTTAATAGAGACGAGGTTTCACCATGTTGGTGAGGCTGGTCTTGAACCCCTGACCTCAGGTGATCCACCCACCTCAGCCTCCCAAAGTGCTGGGATTACAGGCGAGAGCCACCGCACCCGGCCTACAAGTATACCTTCCTACCCAAATTATTATTCTTCAAATGAGACCATATGCAGATGCTCTTTTCTAAAACAATCTCTCTTTCTAAGTAAAATATAAATTAATAAAAGACACATCCCTTAAGACAAACATTTACGAAACCATTAACTGAGATCCTACTATGTGCCAGATACAAAAATAAATGCCTTCAAGAGGCACATGTTATGGTAAGAAACCGTCTGTAAAAACGGTTTTTTTACAGGGCAGGCACAGTGGCTCACGCCTGCAATCCCAGCTACTTGGGAGGCTGAGGCAGGAGAATCACTTGAACCCGGGAGACAGAGGTTGCAGTGAGCTGAGATCACACCATTGCACTCCAGCCTGGGCAACAAGAGTGAGACTCCATCTCCAAAAAAAAAAAAAAGAAAGAAAATCTGCCAGGACTGCAGGAAAGCATTAGGGTAAAAAGAGATACATGGTAAGAGAGGACCCCATTGAAATGTTGCTTAAAAAGCTGTTGCTGCTGTTTTTCACTGCTGTTTACTTCAGTGTACATGTATATATTTATTTACAAAGTTTAAACATGATTTTTTCTTTTACTGGAAAATAACTTGATTAACATTGTGGCTCCCCTATTTTTCCTTTTAAATCCTTCGTAGGCACTTTCACATACTGTGTTATATAATCTTCAAAATCACCCTGTGAGGTAGCTATTTCAAGCACTGTTTTAAGTGAGTTAATATATATAAATCACCTGGGATAGTGTCTGGCACATAAGTGCTTGAAAAGTGGTGTTGGTGGTGGTTTTTACACAGGAAGAAAAGTCCAAGTCCAAAGAGGGGGTGATCTGCACACATCTCAGGCAGGTGAGGGAGTGAGTAGCAGATAAGAGATAGGAGCCTTACTCCCTCCTAAACCCTGTGCTCTTTTCACAAGCACCCTGCTCCAGAAGTTGCCCCAACCACCACAGGGAGGTGCTTCCTCCTAGGAGTTTCCTGGGGTTGCCCTGCCTCCCAGTGGTTAGGCTCCACAATGCTGCAATCGACCAGAGTCCCCACCCATGCAATGGCCCCACCCTCTGATGCCGCCAGGGACTCCAATTCTTGCATAATGCTAAAATAGAGACATCAGATTCTTGTCATCCCATGTTTGAAGGGCGGTCTCTTGTTCCATTTATTATTTTTAAAGCCCTGCTCTTAAAACCAGGTCAAGACTAGACTCTGAGAACAACAATCAAAAAGAAAAACTCTGAGAGGATTAGTAATAATAATAAAAAATAGTATAGAAATTAACATTTACTGAGCTCTTACTATAGGTCAGCAATTATATTAAATTTCATTTAATTATATAAATTTCATTTAATTTCAATGATACTTTGAGGTAGATGCCTTATCAATCTCCACTTTACAGGTAAGGAAAATGAGGCACACAGAGGCTCAGTAACTTGTCTAATGTCACCCAGTCAGCATGTGGTGGAGCTGGGATTTAAAGACAAGCTCTTAGCCATCACACAATGTAGATGCTTTGGTTCCATTATCATATGGCTATCACCAAACAGATCCTAGCATTGGGCAGGTGCTCAGTAAGTGCTTCATTCACGAATGACTAGAGTGAATGCCCCAAGCTCAGAAAGAGAAGGATGTGTCATCCCAGGTCTTTCCTGTATTTCCCAGTCCTTCACCTGCTGTCGCCCTAGCATCATACTGTTTCCTCTTTCACTCTCTTGACACAGGAGACTAAAAATTGAGCAAAATGCAGAGTGAGACTCCAAGGAACTGATCCTGCATGAAGCTGTTCTGAAAAAGGAGGCCCTCCCATTTCACAACAGGTGACCCATGGTCAGCAAAATCAGGCACAAGCCACTTCAGCTGAACTGTCCTCCTCCTGGGGGCAGTCTACAAAGCAAGACTTTTTCAGCCCTTAAACCATTCAGGCAAAAATGAAAGACCCCAACATCCCACCATCTTACCCTTCCATTCATTACCATGCCCCCAGATCTCCCTAAAATAAGGAGAAAAAGAATACTTGCAAAGCAGGTTATCAAATAATGCCACAGATACAAACATCCACTCAAATTTGAACACGCTATGTACTCTGGGCTGGGAGCTGGAGGATCCTATGTGTGGTACTCAGCATGGAGGAAGGACTGAGAAGTATTGGTTTTCTTCCCACCTCCCATGCTCACAGAGAAAACACAGAAACCTAACCAATTCCATAAACTGTGACAAAGGCAAGAACAGACAAGTGTATCAAAAGAAAGAGCTGTCAGAGAGTAGAGAAAGGACTGATCCATCCTGGCAGGCAGTGAAAGCCGAGCTTAAAGGATGAAAAGCTTTTATATATTAGAGAGAGTGAAGGGTATTCCAGGTAAAGGAAATAGTCTGAGCAAAACCATAGCATCAGGAAATGTCCTGCAAGCTGCTGAAGTAGAGAAAGATGGAGCAAAATGGAGAGATGGAGCTGCCTGTAGCTGAGCTGTGAAAGCCCTTACTTAATGCTACCATAGACATTTGTGCAGAAACTGCTTTTATTTCAGAGGCAAGGAGAAGCACAGAATCCATGGTAGGCATTTGCCACTTTTGCTCCATTTGTCCATTATCAGACCCTCCCTTCCCATTAGCACCCTGATCTTTCTTTGGAGAATCCCCATTGGGCAGTCCTCATGTGAGGGAGGGCTTCTCGCCAGTCAGCTCTTAGATACCACACAATGCAGATGCTTTGGTTCTATTACCATATGGATATCACCAAACAGAGCCTAGCATTGGGCAGGTGCTCAGTAAGTGCTTCGTTCATGAATGAGTACAGTGAATGCCCCCAGCTCAGAGACAGAAGAATGATTAATGAATGCATGCTCCCACCAGGAGTGCGACCCTTGAAGGAATGAACCAGGAAAGCAGATACAATACACAGAACATGAAAGTGGAGGAGTACTAAGCAGGCGCCTCCCAGGTCTTGGCCCATTTTCCAAATTGGCTCTCCAGCTTTTCTAGTCACTCCATGTACCACCCTCCTAACAAATCCTTTTCTGTTCAATCTAGATAGAAGCAGTTTCTGCTGCTTATCACCAAGAATCCTGACTGATAAACAACATACTGAAGCAAGGAGGCGCCTGACCAAAACCCTGTTTGAGGAAGATAACAAACAACACAGTTACCAAGAATGTGATCTGCAGAAAACCCAGACACCAGACACCCGAGCACCAGCACTGGTCAAGCCCTTCAAAATGGCTGTTCACTCAGCCTGGAACACAGCTGCTCTCTCCTTCCACCCCTTTAAGGCCTCAGCTTGTCACTGAGAAGGCTTCTCTGATCCTGCCCCTCCACTAGTTAGGTGCTCCTGTTGGATGACATACCAGACCTTCCAGATTCAGATCTTTGGGAGTATACCCTGGGAGTTCATAGACACATTCAAGTTTAAGAACCTCTGTCCAATACAGTGCTCCAACACACATATTTCTACAGTATGCCAAATTGTTCCCAACTTTGACTAATTCCATCTTAAATCAACATCTTGCCTCTTCCTTTACCTTCTAAAATCCTATTTACTCACCCTTCACAACTCAGCCCAAATGCCAAAGTCCTTGTGAATATCTTTCGAATTTCCTTCCTCAGTGCTCCAAAAATTTAGAGGTGTTCCTCTGTTATGGTCTCTGTTGTATTTTCCCATGTATTATGACTGGATGTTTACATGTTAGCTCCCTGAAAGCAGAGGCCATTTCATTCATCTCCAACATTTTCTAGCACTGTGCTGGGAATACAGTGGATATGGATTCATGTTGAAACACAGCAAGGATTTTTTTAAAAACAACTTTTGACCAGAGAAGGGGCTCCTAGACAGACAAGCTTCCTGGATCAGGGCATCTTCCACCTCATTTTCACAAGACAGAGAAGAATATGGAATCTCACATCAGAAGATCCAAGTTCACTCCACTTCATCAGGATAGGAAGTATTGGCAAATCATCTAATTTCCCTCAGTGCCTTCATCTAGGTCCATGGAAAATGGGCATAAAAAATCAAGCCTCGGCCGGGCGCGGTGGCTCAAGCCTGTAATCCCAGCACTTTGGGAGGCCGAGGCGGGTGGATCACGAGGTCAAGAGATCGAGACCATCCTGGTCAACATGGTGAAACCCCGTCTCTACTAAAAATACAAAAAAATCAGCTGGGCATGGTGGCGTGTGCCTGTAATCCCAGCTACTCAGGAGGCTGAGGCAGGAGAATTGCCTGAACCCAGGAGGCGGAGGTTGCGGTGAGCCGAGATCGCGCCATTGCACTCCAGCCTGGGTAACATGAGTGAAACCCCGTCTAAAAAAAAAAAAAAAAAAAAAAAAATCAAGCCTCGGCCAGGCGTGGTGGCTCACACTTGTAATCCCAGCACTTTGGAAGGCCAAGGCGAGTGGATCACCACATTGGTCAGGAGTTCCAGACCAGCCTGGCCAACATGGTGAAACCCTGTCTCTACTGAAAATATAAAAATTAGCTGGACATGATGGCGCACGCCTGTAATGCCAGCTACTCAGGAGGCTGAGGCAGGAGAATTGCTTGAACCCTGGAGGCAGAAGTTGCAGTGAGCCGACATTGAGCCACTGCACCCCATCTTGGGCAGCAGAGTAACACTCTGTCTTGGGGGCGGTGGGGAGGCGGGAATCAAGCTTCAATCTTATAGAACTTGTTAGGAAGACAAATGTATCAGGAGGACTTGGGTAAAGCATAAGGCCTCACAGGAATGTTAGCTCTTGGGAAGAAGCATGATTTCCTTTCACAGCTATGGGATGGAGAGGGCTTAAGAGAGGGCTTAAGCTGGGCAGACACTAGGTTAGCGAGGCAGTTTCACATCTGGTTCAGCATCTGGTTTCATCACTGTTTCAAACCAGATCATGAACCCAACAGACCTGTTCCACAAGGCCAGAAGGAGGAGCAAGCTTGTAAGGCACATTTAGACACATATTCATTAGCAATTCCGAAGGCCTGAGATATGCAGAAATTTTCTAGTTTGCAAGCCCTTCAATAGTTTAGCATTAGTTTCGAAACAAAAGTTCCCCAGGGAACCTTATCTTACGGCCCAGGCTCTGGGATTCTGCTACTCTAAAAAATTCCATCAAGTCGACAAAGTTTAAACCTTGAGATTTGTGGTCACTTGCACCACATTCTGTGACTGCTCCTGTGTCCCACCCACCACACCTACAAAAGCCATTTCAAAAGGAAAAAATAAACATTTCAAAACATATGCTAAAAAAAGGCCCCAGACTACATCAACTTGCAAGCTGAAGTTAGTTCATTCAGTTCCTCATTCGTTTTAAAATAGAGCCAAAAGAGGTTAGCTCCTGCCAGCTTCCTTTTCTGTACCTTAGCTCACTTAGTTTTTGCAGCACCTAGGATGTAGAGAGGCCCAACCCCCACCTTACAGAGGAAATTGAGGCTCAGAAAAGTACCCTGGGACCCAGGGGAAGTCTGCGTAGAACAGACATTTTTTTAATTTTAAAAAATATATAAGCCGGGCGCGGTGGCTCAAGCCTGTAATCCCAGCACTGTGGGAGGCCGAGGCGGGTGGATCACGAGGTCAAGAGATCGAGACCATCCTGGTCAACATGGTGAAACCCCGTCTCTACTAAAAATACAAAAAATTAGCTGGGCATGGTGGCGCATGCCTGTAATCCCAGCTACTCAGGAGGC